>NW_011500879.1:49326-79174 GCF_000495115.2 Populus euphratica
TTATATGAATATGAAAAGAAAGGAAAAAAGAAAAAAGAAGATTGCAAATAAAAGTAATGAAATGTAAAAGATAAAGTAATAGCTCAAAAATAAAAATACAACAAATTAGAAAATTCACACTCCAACTAATAAGCAATATTAACAATAATAAACATTAAAAGATAATTATAACAAGCATGAATAAAGAGGCGGTAATACCAGTCAAGTACTTCAAACAATAAATATAAGAAAAATAATCATAACAAAAACAATACGAGAGTTTGTAAACCTGAATATTTCAGGAAGTATTATAATAGACCTTGTTAAGAATGGTTACTAAGATGCGTCTCAAGAGTCACTTTAACAAAAGAACTCCTTTACTCTGCCATCCTAGTAACAACAATTATGCACATGCTTTATGAAATGAAAAACAATTTTTTTTTTATCAACTACTACCCTCTCCCCCCAACCAAAACGAGACATTGTCCTCAATGTTCTAAGGTAGAAAGATAGAGTATAGAAGATATCACCTGAAATAACGAACACTGACAAACCTGAAACACACTGAAACAAATATAAGAAACAACAAAACACAATAATAAAACCAAGCATGTGTATGTACAGGTAGTTGTGATTGTGGCTCACATCTTCCCTTGGTTTTACGTCCAAGAACGGCTTAAACGCCCTCTATGGGTCGGGGATAGGCTTCCCATCCAGTTTTCTTAAAAACTGGCAAACAGGGTCTTTTTTAGTCAGATTCCCAAGACTAAGTCTATCATGTTCTTTATGAAATAGTGGCCATAAATCATGAATTGCACGATGCACATCTCCACTAGGATGCGTCTCAAGAGTCAATAGAAGATTATCTAAAGACTCCTTACTCAGGCCATCCTTAATGAATTGTATTTTATCTTCACGGTTTATAGATACCATTCCTAAAGAACGACATTGTGTATTACAAGTCCATCTAGCACATCGATGACAGACATCCAGTCGTTTTGCACGACGCTTCTTTGCAAAAGTGCTTTTACCTGTTCCAGGCATGTGTGAAATGAAGTTAGAGGACTCACCTGATAATCGGACCTTTGCTTCAATCAACCAACGAATATCTTCAGGAATTCCATGATTCATTAATAATCTCAATCTTGCACATCTAGCACGGTAAATTTTTGTAATCGCATTCTGAGGCAGAGCGGGAAAATACTTTTTCAATTTTTCAAGATTAGTGTCCATTTTCAAATGAGAATTGGAAGAGAGATTCAAAGAATTGCACAGATATATACACAGATATCAGTAATTGTGGGAAACTGAAAGAACCGACTTAAGTCACGGAGTACCGTTATCCGCCATTTGACCGGGGTGAAGAAACTTGCAAAAATCACTCAAAAAGAAACAAAAATAAAATAAAATAAAATCAATATTTATATAAGAAACAAAAATAAAGTAAAATAAAATAAAATAAAATCAATCTTTATATACAGGATCACCCAATTCAATAGAGTTATGTTCAACTGAAAAATTGTCAAAGTAAACTTTCAGACGATGTCCATTTACCTTGAAAACATTGCCATTCTTTGGATTCTCGATGTCATAGGCCCCATATGGATACACATGTTTCACAATAAAAGGACCACTCCATCTTGATCTTAATTTTCCAGGAAATAAATGCAGTCGAGAATTATAAAGCAAGACTTTTTGACCAACATTGAAGGTTTTTCTATGTATTTTCTTGTCATGAAATTCTTTTATTCTTGCTTTATGAATTCTTGAATTTTCATATGCATCATTTCTTATTTCCTCAAGCTCATTTATTTGTAATTTTCGCAGTTGACTAGCATCATCCAGATTTGAATTGAAAGCTTTAATAGCCCAATAAGCTTTATGTTCAAGTTCCACAGGCAAGTGACAAGGTTTTCCATAGACTAGTCTATAAGGTGACATACCTAATGATGTTTTATAAGCAGTTCGATAAGCCCAAAGTGCATCATTAAGTCTTAAAGACCAGTCTTTCCTATTAGGGTTCACTGTTTTCTCCAAAATATGTTTGATCTCCCTATTAGCAAGCTCTACTTGTCCACTTGTTTGAGGGTGATAAGGGGTGGCAACTTTGTGTGTGATTCCATATTTCTTCATTAAAGACTCAAATGGCTTGTTGCAGAAATGTGTTCCACCATCACTTATTATGGCTCGAGGGACTCCAAATCGACTCAAAATATTTTCTTTCAAAAACTTTATCACTGTTTTGTGATCATTGTTTCGACTTGGAATTGCCTCTATCCATTTTGAAACATAATCTACTGCGACTAATATGTATAAGAAACCAAATGATGGAGGGAATGGGCCCATGAAATCTATACCCCAACAGTCAAAGATCTCAATGACAATAATAGGGTTTAAAGGCATCATGTGATGTTTTGAAATAGATCCCAACTTTTGACAATTTTCACAAGACTTGCAGAATGCATGTGAGTCTTTGAACATGGTGGGCCAGTAAAATCCACTTTGTAAGATTTTTGCAATTGTCTTTTTTGACGAGAAACAACTTCCACATGCTTCAGAATGACAAAGTTTAATGACACTACTTACCTCATTGTCGGGAATGAATCTTTGAAATATTTGATCACGATAATATTTGAATAAGTTAGGGTCATCCTAATAAAAGTTCTTCACTTCGTTTAAAAACTTTTCTTTATCTTGGGTACTCCAATCTGCTGGCAAATCTCCTAAAGCAAGAAAATTGATATTTTTATCATACCAAGGCATTGGACTAAGAGAAACTAAGAATTCGTTAGGAAAGTAATCATCGATTGGTGTGATGTCAGATGTCGAATTTGTTGTCACTTTTGACAAAAGATTCACATCAACATTTTCGATGTATTTTTCATCCGTGATTTCTTCCTCTAAATCATTTGCAAATCTTCAGATTCATCCAATTCATTTTTACTTAAAGTAGATTCAAGTTGATCATAAACTAATTCATCAATATGATTTACTTGGTGTAAATCATTATCAACTCCAAGTTGCTTGCAAATGTTGAAAATATTCATCTCCAATGTCATGTTTCCAAATGATAGCTTCATCAGTCTATTCCTACAATTAATCAATGCGTTAGACGTTGCAAGAAATGGACGTCCTAAAATAACAGGAAATGAATTACATGCTTCAACAGGTTCTGTGTCCATGATAACAAAATCCACAAGATAAATGAATTTATCGACTTGTACTAACACATCTTTGACTATTCCTCTAAACACTTTTACAGATCTATCGGTAAGTAAAAGAGTTACAGAACTTGGTTTTAACTCACCTAGATTGAGACTTTGAAAAACTACATATAGAAGTAAATTCACATTGGCTTCAAGATCAAGTAAGGCTCTTTCAATTTTATGTTCTCCAATAAAGCAAGAAATTGTAGGACAACCAGGTCTTTATATTTCAAAGCATTATTGTTCTGAAGAATGACACTTACTTGTTCGGCTAAAAAGGCTTTCTTTTTCACATTCATTTTCCTCTTCACCATGCATAGATCTTTCAAAAATTTAGCATAGGAAGGAACCTGTTTAATAGCATCCTGCAAAGGTATATTGATCCTTACATAGAAAGTTTCAAAAATTTCAGAATTGTGATTGATTTTTCTTTGTTTAGTCATGGCATGAGGAAATGGAAGTGTTGACGAGGAATCAGTCGTTTCTTTGTAATTTTTAGATTCAACCCCTTCCTTACCCTTAGAGATTGACTCATCATCTTTCTCACAAGGTTTAAGAGTGGGTTTTTTAATAACCTTACCACTACGAAGAGTAGTGACTGATTTAACTTGATCCATGTGTTGGCTTCCAGAACTACTTGCATTTGTATTGTATTGCCCCTTGGGATTTTGTTGTGCTTGAGATGAAAACTTACCTTTCTCTTGGAAACTAAGAGCAGATGTCAATTTTGCAAGAGTATCTTTAAAATCTGTCATGTTTTGAGCAAGTTGAGTATTGATTGTCTCTTGCTTTTCAATGAATACATGCAATGTTTCCTCAAGATTTCCTCTAAGAGGTGGATCATAGGGAGGTGCATATCCATGAGAATTTTAAAAATTCTTGAAACGATAGTTGTGAAGTTTGTACATTGTTATTATTACTCTTCCAACTAAAATTTGGGTGATTTCTCCAACCAAGGTTGTATGTTTGTGAGTGTGGGTTATGGTTGGTCCTTTAGAAACTATTTAAAGCATAGGCTTGTTTATGGAGACATTCCTTAAAAGAAGGCAAGGTTGGACAGTTATTGGTTGAATGTTTATTTATTTCACATATTTGACACACAATGTTTTCAATAGATTTTAATTGACCACTCTTTTTCAATTCTAGTGCCTCGACTTTTCTAGCTAAAGATGCAAACTTGGCTTGAAGGTTATGATCTTCCCTAAGATTGTACATACCTCCACTAGATATATGAGGTTGAGTTTTACTCGGTGCCTCATAAGTACCCGCAGTGTCCCAATTTTGAGCATTTTCAACTAACAAGTCTAAGTACTCCATTGCTTCATCAGGGTCTTTATCTTCAAAAGTTCCATTGCATATCAATTCAACAATTTGCCTATCTCTAGGTGTTAACCCTTCATAAAAATGTGAAACCAATCTCCATGTTTCAAAACCATGATGAGGGTAAGTATTAAGCAAGTCTCGATACCTATCCTAACGTTGGTAAAATGTTTCTCCTGGTTTTTGAGTGAAAGTGGTGATTTGTCTTTTGAAAGAGTTTGTTCTATGAGATAGGAAAACCATCTTTAAAAATTGTTGTTGCATTTCATCCCAAGCACGAATGGATCCTGGTCTTAAATTTTATAGCCATATTTTAGCTTTATCTTTTAATGAAAAAGGGAAAAGCTTAAATCTAATGGTGTTCATGCTACAATTGAGTCATTTTAAGTGTTATAGACCTCCTCAAATTCCCTTAAATGCAAGTATGAATTTTCTAAATCTAAGCCATGAAAAGAAGGTAAAAGTTGAATAATGTCTAGCTTAAAATTAAAATGAGATGCATCGGGAGGAAAAACTATGCATGATGGTGCACTTGTTCTTGTGAGATTCATGTGGTCTCTAAGTGTTCTAACACGGTTATTCTCATTATTCTCATTATGAAGTGATTTATTATCTTCTTCGGCCATATTTTCTGAAAATGATGAGGATACCCTACAAAGTCTACTACTTGATGTACGTGACCACACTCTCATGCACGTGTAGGAATAGAATAAAAGGAAGAAGAAAATAAAAGAAGAAGAAACAAGAACAAAGAAACAAAGTTATATACAAGAAAAGTAAAAGGAGAAAATAAAATAAATAATATAATTTGTACAAGAACTTACCTCCCTAGCAACGACGCCAAAAACTTGACACAACTAAAAGATTGATGTCTTCTCCCAAGTGCAGGAGTGTCGAAGTAATAAATAACCCGGCAAGACCGGGATCGAATTGCAGGGAGGTTAATTGTACAAATTATAAACGACAATTATAAACAACAATTATAAACAACAACAATAGTAATCATAACAACAACTATAATAATAGTAATAATAGTAGTAGTAATAATAATAATAATAAAGAAAGAGATGGAGAAGAAGAATATGAGAACTTTGAGATAGAATATTAATGTAAGGATTAAACAATGATAATAACAAATGTCAAGGTTAGAGGTTCCACTAATGGTATGACAAACAAGTATAGTATAAACTCTTATTATTCAATTGGAGACCACACGCAAAGGAGGTTCCAATCGAATTATAGATTGTTAACATAATTACATTAGTCATCTTATTCAATTAATGCTAATACTTGTAAATTTCGTCAAGCATTCATGATTATAACTTATGTTAACAATAAATCAAGTTCCTTTTATAGCTTAGGTGTCGGTTATACTATACAGTATGGGCTGTGAAAGTGCCAAGCATTTGTTGTACCAAGTGTTATACAATATAAATCAAGATTAATCATTTAATAAGCAAAGTATTAAAGAGTGAACAAGATAACAAATACAAAACATATTAGTATCAAATATTAAAGTCCATATTAAGTTTACACTATACTTATTCTTACACCATTAGTGTAACCTTTTTACTTTGACATAATAAAATTAGCTAGACATAATGAAAGAAAGAAAAATAAATAAAGATAAGATAAGAGTTAACTAAGTAAAGGAAAGGAAATGAAAGACATAAACTTGATATTAATGAAAGCAAAGCATAAACATTATAAAAAATACAATGAGAGAAAGAAAGAACATGATCTTGATTTGAAAATCAAGATGCCTAAATGCATGACAAATGCTTCTTTCATAGGTCAAAATTGGAAACCATTAATTTGATGACTAATTGATGAGTGGGTGACCAACTTTTGACTTGGTGACAATCCTTATCTTTTCTTTTCTGCTCAAAACGTTATTGATAACGTCAAAATTAGAATAACTTAAAAACATGAAAGTTGTAGGAAATTGTCTCATATTGCTTATGTAAAAAATTCAGATAATTTGGACTTTTAGAACTCCAGATATGGGCCAAACACTGAATAATGCTTAGGCTAGAGGACAAATTCGGACCTCTTTGTTGTTGCTCCAATTTGGACTTGAAAATGATATTTTTAGATCTGAGGTTCTATATGAAAGTTGTAGGCCTATGTCTTACTTTTCCATCCATATAAATTAAATCTAAATATGAGATCTACAGCTTTAGATATGACCCAATTACCGAACAGTATTCCGGTTTGGATTGCACCGATATTTTTTTTTTGTAAGTTTGGTCATCTCTTTGTCCTTTCAATTTCAGTTTTTTTAATTCATCAATCAATCCTTTCATTTATGTGATAGGCCTGCATTTAAAATGAATATTTACTAAAAATTAAAGGTATCTTATATTATTAGATACGTTATTATAAAACATGTTTTAGTTGAAGATTTATTGATACTTCAAGTGCAAAATGATGATACAAAACCTTAATAAAAATGCACTTTTAAGTACTGATCATTATGCAAGCAATTTGTTTTTCCGCAAGTTGTCATAACTAATGGAAAAAAAATTCCTAAACAAACTACACTCTTTTAGTTTGATTTAGTTTTTGTATTTAAAAATATTTATAAAAAAACTTATATATGTATTTTTTAATTTTTTTAAATAAAGTTTTTAAATTATTTTAATATACTAATATTAAAAATAAATTTTTAAAATTAAAAAATATTATCAAAAAATATCATAAAAAAATGAGATTTTTTGGGTTGTAATAAGATAATAGTTATTTTTTAAAATAATTTTTTATTAAAATAATAAACAAAAACAAACCTCATTCGGATGAATCCGCAAAACAGTACGAACAAAAAGCACGCGAACACCCTTCCGCCACATAGTTCCAAACCCACTGCCACTAGCCAGCCGAAACCCAGTGATCATCATCATCATCATCATCATCAGCAGCAGCAGCAGCAGCGGCGGCGCCGTCGTCTCCACTCTGCAGCAATGGCAGAAGTGCCTCCACTTGGTTTGCCTTCTCTTTTCGAACGCCATCTTACTTTCGTTTGATGAAATTGTTGGATTACTTTTGAATTAGTTGTTTATGTGTTTGAGATGTAAATCTGAAGATTCTTTGCGTGTAAAATTTACGGGGCATTCTTGAGATGTGAAATTTGATTTTTATTTGTTGGATTTGGTAATACGGTGTGGATTAATTCGCTGAAATGGATGGATTCTGGGATTTGCTTCTCTCTCGAGAGAACCCATGTGCCGGTTCCTTTCAATTCAAGAGATGATTTGTTAAGCGGGCACGGTATACCCGTTTATAACTTTTTTATCCTTTAACATGATACCCATGGGGATGTCGGGTTGGGCTGGGGTATGGTCAAGTATGGTTTATGGAGTATTTTTAAACAGCTTTGGGATGTGTATATGCCTCTATTAATCAGGTTCCTCTACCCATTTCCATGATGAGGACAATAAAGATATAATTCTTGGTGATATATTTTTTTTGGTTATGCTGTTAAGTGTTGAATTAACAATCAAGTGGAGCTTTTACATCTTACACATGTTTTTCAATGATAGATATTGCGGAGGAGATTCGTTCGTTACAGCTTGACTCAGCAGGTTGTGTTAGCATTTTATTATTTAAATGAAGTACTAGTTTTACTTTTTATTTATTTATTAAATGTCCGGGATAGAAATTGAATTATTTAATTTAATCTTAGCATCAGAGGTAAATGGGGTGATTAATTCAGAAGATGCAAAGCCAGAAGAAGTTGAGGAGGTGGATAAAATGGAGGAAGGTTGGTGGTACAGTGAAATTCTTGCCTAGAACTTTCTTGTTGTAATTTTATTTTGTGAAAATAAGTGTACCTTAATGTCCAAAAGGTCTGACATAGTTCTGGTATGATTCTGGCTAAATTAGAAATGGGGTGTCTTCAGTAATGCTTAATTTAGCTATTCTGTATCTTGCAGATAGCTAACTATCAAATATATGGAAATTGAATCAAGGTGCTAAACAAAATTAAAGCCCTGACTAGTTGGGGAATCAATTAGCTTCCTTTCCTGCATTTGAACTTGCCATGGATTCGGTGAATGTCTTCTACAATTGAACCATTTCAATTGTGATACGTAATGTTATGATTTTGCGTATGGGAGTTGATGGATTGTTGTAGATCTAGCATCCTCTGTATTTGGGTTCTAAACTTACTATTGACCGTGGTCTGTTGGATACCATGAAACATGAAACACTTAATGATGAAATAAATGGAAGGAAACTAAGGTCTACTGGATACCATGAAACATGAAACACTTAGTGATGAAATAAATGGAAGGAAAGTAAATGCTTGTCCCATTTGGTTATTGACCCCTCATCATGTTGGTTCGTGCTCTTTCCTTCTTAGTCATTGTGGCTTAAATTTGCAGTTTGTTTTACTGATGAATGAGCATTTCACTTTTGCCTTATAGTTTAATAGAGCACCATTGGGTGATAGTTCCTATTAGATTAGAAAGTGTTGTCAAGAGGCGCCTAGGCACTCTAGGCAAGGCAAGGCCCCAATGCCTTTATTGGTCTCATGCGTTGGATTTCAATGAGGTGCTGCCTAGGTGAGCGCCATGTGAGCGGGCGCAAGGTGCTAAGGCTAGCACTTGCTTGTAGTTCTTCCTTTTTTGTTGAATTTTTCTTATTTTTTAAATGATTTATGAATTGACCTATTTGTCCATTTTTTTTAATTTACCTCAAGAAACAACTTAGGGGTATTTTTGTAAAAAACTAAGGTTAGGGTGAAAGAATTAAAAAAATCATTAAAGTGGGAGACAAACAGACAATGAAGGAGACTTAGAAGAGACACCAATCACACTTTCTTTTTTCAATATTGGGAGTCAAAGAACAACACATTTGTATAGTTAATACTCTAATTTTTTCTAAACAAGTGCAATATAGTTTGAGAGATGAGGATTTCAATTATAATCATGAAATGGAGGGTATGGAGGATTCAAGTGAAGGAGAGGAAAGCATGGATGGAGATGTTTTTGAACATTAATGAATAATGATGATGATATTTAATGCTGCTTTTTAATCAATTTGGCTACTTACTATTTGGCTTTTTAATCTATTTGGCTACTTACTACTTTAAATTATCTTATTTTGTTTTAAGGGTGAAAAATATAATTTTATATGACTATGTTATGGTATTTTATATTCTCTTTTGATTTTCTAATGATCTAATCTTAATTGGAAACATATATGTAATAGATTAATATAATATAATATATATATTTTTAATTTATAGCATATTGCCTTGATTCATTCGGGTGCGTGCCTAACACCTTAGGCATTTTACAGGCTTAGTGCCTCTTTCCTTTTACAATACTGAGATTACATACCTTGAAATATCTCATGATAAAAGAAATGAAAGGAAAAGAAAATGCCCTTACCAATAATTGTGGATTGATCACTCGACATGGTGCTTGTGTTTGTTTCTTATCTGCCAATGTGGCTTCATTTTATATTTTTGGTGGTTGTTTCATTGCTCTTTGTTTTTCTTCTTATGTCTTCATCCCTTTCACCCACCTGCACACCAACTTATGTGCATAAAAAAATAATAATGATACAAACAACATATGCATAGTGCTTGTTTGCCTTAAAAAAACATCAAATTGATGCTTTTTTAGTGCTTTCTGATGATTTTGATGTGCTGATGTTAAAAATAAAAAAAATATGAAAACAAATTATTTTGATGCATTTCCAAGTAAAAAACACTTTTGAAAAGCTCCTTGCACCACAATACCAAACACACACTTAATGCAAATGTATACATTTTTGTATATCTTAACAAAAGAACATACAAATAGCACCGTACACCTGTTTTTTCTTTGCAAAGCAATTGATATCTATGCATCTTCTGTTTCATTGCGAGTAGGTATTTCTTTTTTATTGCTAATTTGATCTACTATTGATGGGCTCCCACTTTTCTTGTTCATGTATTAAGATCTGTGGATAAGTTTGATATCAAACCATTGTCTGACAGGTTTTGCTTTGGATGATTTCAGATTCAAATGATAATGTCACCATAAGCACTCTAGAAATGCAGGCTGAGACATCCAAAGGTATTTTGGGAGTATCCTTCTATTGTTCATTATACATTGATATTTATGCATGCATTATGATTTTTGATGTATTCACATGATGTTTTGTTAGTTATACACGTGCTTGTTACCATTCCTTTACTTGTCTTATGTTTTGTAGTGGAAGATAAGGAAGTACAAGTATCAGAAGATGTGGGAGCTCCGGTTGAGATGGAAGAAGACAATAAGAAGCGACACTTAAATGTTGTTTTTATCGGTCATGTTGGTAGGTTAATATGCTTCACAATTTTGCCACATTAAATGCTGGCCTTGTGATTACTTTTTTGTTTTGTCCTTTTGCTATTTACCCAATGGTTACTACACTACTGCCACCATGCATTAGGTTGTTGAGTGTTTATTATTACTATCATCTGATTGGTGCATTGTTGAAGTAAAAATTATTGTCATGCTGCAAGTAGTTGTCTTGATTGGTGCATTTTTTATTAAGAATGTTGTTTTCAATTTCATTATCTAACCCTGCAATGGCGTTCTGTATATGGTTTACTCAGTTTTCTTGCCTCTTCTAAAAAATTAGTTCTTATCTTCCATTATTGTAGTAGGTAATGTTCTGTGTCTGGCTGCAGATGCTGGTAAGTCCACCACTGGGGGCCAGATACTCTTTCTTAGTGGACAGGTGGATGATCGCACAATCCAGAAATATGAGAAAGAAGCTAAGGACAAAAGTAGAGAAAGTTGGTAGGTCCTTTTTTTTTTCCTTTAATAATTTGGATTTATCTGAATGGTATTTTCAGTTCCTCTTTTTGCAAGGGCATGCCAATTGGCCCTTTTATTTGGTATAGCTTTATGACTGTTCTGCATTATCTTATTTTTTATTTCATTGTGACTTCCATTATTTTTAGATTGCTAGATTGGCTGTTGTTATTGCCTAGAATACATGTAATGTTGTTGAAATTTCTAGTCTTTCATTTGGCAGCTGGATTGGAAAAAACATGCAACGGGAGAAACTTGCTACAGTTGTTTGTTATGTTATTTTAGTTTTCTCTTTTGTTTGTGGTACTAATTTGTAGTGATGCAAGGAAAAGACAAACGGATACAACATGATTCAAGATTATCATGCTTGAACTCTATGCTTGTGACCATTGTTTTGCAATGTTTCTGATTGATGCATGTGAATGATAAACTCGTTTTTGAGCAAAATCAGGAAACTACTTAATTAAATTCCTAGGAAGACCAGTCTTGTGGTGGTATGGAAGTCATGGATTCCTTGAATGTCCTGCATCCCCTTTTGGTAATATGGAAAGACACTGTCAACCAGAACCACATTCTGTTTGTGTGTGGTTGTAGCTAAGCACCTGACTCTGTTAGACTTAGTTTGCTCTGTTGCAGCTGGTACCTGTTTGTGTGCGCTTGAAATCACCCAACAAACAAGGAGAGAGGCTGCCTCTCCGGGTTTCTTAGAATGATTTGAGATGAGCTTCAAACCATACATATTACATATTAAATAATACGTGTAAATGCTATGTATTAAATCATGCATGTCTGAACCTACCAGGTGCAATAGTTTTAAGCTTACTGAAATTTTACTCTGCAATGGGCTCCTCTGATATAGAACTTATATGATTTGTAGATGTTATCTTACCACCTCTATAGAAATTTATTCTGTTAGAGTTTGTGTCAACAGTAAGGTTTAATTTATGAGCTAATCAAGGGGAATAGTCGTTGTCTTAATTAATCTTTAGATAACAAGTCACATAACAGGATTAGAATGGTTTTGTTCCAGAAAAGAACTTATCAAATGAGATTACGCGATTCATTTACTCAAAAAAATTCCTAGTAAACATATTATTTGCTTATGTTCAGGATTATGTTTTTTTAATAATCCTGCATTATTCTTTCTTCTCAATCTCATTGTTGCTTTGAGTTTTTTCTGCATTTTTATCAAATGATCCCTCACTCTTAGTCTTTCAAACTGTTGCTGTTTTTCTCAAGTTCTGAACGACTATTCCTTAAATAATTTTTACTTCCATAGATTTGCTTAATTCGTTTTGATGACCATGATTATTTTCCGTTTGCTAGGTATATGGCTTATATTATGGACACCAATGAGGAGGAGAGGGTTAAGGTACGGTTCTGTTACATTTGTGTATCCGTGGAGCCAGTTTTTTTTTATTCAATTTTTGTTAATACTGCTTCAATTTCCATTATTTTAATGTTCATTTGTATGCAAAACTGATATTAATCCCACTTTAAACATTTTTTTGTATGATGTTTATTGCAGGGAAAAACAGTTGAAGTTGGAAGAGCGCACTTTGAAACAGAGACATCAAGATTTACAATTTTAGATGCGCCAGTGAGAAATTACATCTTCAAAATATTGTTTCCACTTTCTTCACTCCAGTTATTTCTCTCCATTATTTCAATGATAAATGAGTTTTGCTAGATGAGATATGTATAGTGAAAATGAAGCTAGCTATGCATAACATTCTTCTCCTAAGGAGTGGGTCCTGAAAAAATATGTTATTGGCGCAAGTTTTTGGCCAGCAAGGAAATATGGTCAATTCAAGTGTTGAGGGGGAGAAATGGACCATACATGACATATGTTGAAATGATAAAGAATAATCTAGCATTTTGACATCTTACGAGAGATTTTACTCCGTAACCTAGTTTTGTAATGATACTAAGTTGAGTGGAGTGTGTGGTTTTTGCTTGGTTACTTGCCTGTTTTCCTTTCTTCATCTCACTCATTTCCATCCCTCCTTGTTTTCTATCCATACTTCAATGTGCTCTGCAACATTTACCCTTGATATAGACCACTTGATGTAATGTAAATACTGTAAATAAAAACTTCCTGACAATATTACTCAATAATAAAATTACAAATAACTTGAAAAATTGTCCTTGCATGTGTCAGCCTTTATCACTTAGATTAGTTGTGCCTTATAGTGGGAAAGATGAGAAAAAGCCTTCACAAGAAATAGTCTTCCATCCTGTTATGTTGCAGTAATAGGGTTTGAAACTAATGGTTGTCCTTTGTTGTTGAGAGACTTTGTCTTACCAATTAAAAAAGGATAATTCTGATTTTTCATGGATTTGACCACTGATTTTGAGCACAGTAACTAGAGCAGATGAGCAAGTGGTTAGATTCTGTGATCATCCTTTGCTCCTTAAGATCTGTGGATGATGACATATAGTCCTCTATGCACATTGTGATTCTTTCTATAGTGCCATGTATTCATTTGGGGAGAGCTTGCAAAAGCTTGTAGTAGCATTTGTTCTTGTTAGTTTTCATCTCTCTCAAGTTCTTGTTGCAGCTGTTTGTGTTTAACTGGTTGATATATTTAAATTGAAGGTTTCTTTGATTTGAGGATGCTTGAATACATCAAATACTTTCTCACCCAGCAACTAGGAGTAGCTAGATTGAAGGAAGCATTCTAGCAAAATATAATAGTATAGAAAGAGGATATATTGAAAGACATGCTAGAGTTGTTCTACCAAGCTCAAATAGACTAAAAATGGAGTGTGCATTTGGTTCCAACCAAAATAATTCGCTAAACTGATGGATTGTCTATGGTTGGTTTTTTCCTTCCTGAAACAAAAGAGACCAAAACTTGAAAATAACAGGACTCATCATTCTTTGAATTATCCAAGTTATTTGGAAACAAGATATCATTCTTTGTTTCAAAAGAGGTTTTCTTGATTCCTCTTCTTTCTTCAAAACCATGTATCCTAGTACCCTTTTTCTGCCACTATATGTGCATATGCATGTCTATTGACTTACGCATCTATAGAAAGAGAAGGTGCAATGATGAGATCACTATCTCGTTAATCTGATATTAACATGGGGAAAAATCCTGTCCATTCATAAATGGGCTGAGCATCTTGTCTTTGATTTTTCCTTTTTCTATTATTTTCAAATCTTTTCCTGCACAATCATGTGTAACCGCCATTTCATGGAATTCCTTCTGTAGTCGTGAAGTTCTCATTGGTGCTTTGAAATCTCTTGCAACTCTTTTTTCCTTTCTCTTAAGCTCTTTCTTTGAATTAATTCAAATTGAGAAAATCAAAATTCAACATTTTAGCTATTCCAGTGGCTGACATTAGATTCTTAAATAGTTTTAACAGCTCTCATGCTTCAACATGTTCTTTATAGAACACTTCTAATTTTGAGATGTATTAGTCTCTTGATGGACATGCTCCAAAAGGTATAGAAGGGAACATGTTTGGTTTTGTCAGTGTGATTGAGGTGATATGCAATTTCTTTAAACATGAAATGGTTTGGGGAAAGAATTAGAATGGATAGCACTGTCAAACCATGCAAAAAGAAACTTTTGTTTCATTTCTTTTAAGGCAACTTTGACAAAACTAATAGTTTTCGCCCCATTAGAAATTCTTCATGATTGTCTGATCACGTACTACTCTGAAATTATGAGCTGCAGCAATTCTTTTGTTTTTCTGTGCTGATTTATTTTTAATTTTGCATCTTTAGGTTGTTCTGTGCTGTTTTATTTTGAATTTTGGTTTTCATTTCTAATTTAATATCCTCACTTTTTGTTGGGAAGTACGTATAATTTGCTGTTCTTGAATCTTCAGGGCCACAAGAGTTATGTTCCAAATATGATTAGTGGAGCATCTCAGGCTGATATTGGTGTGCTGGTAAGTTTGTACCGAACTCTTTGTTTTCACTTTTACTTTCTCTGTCATGAATTATTGATTTTAAATTTTTTGACAGACCTCTATCTAATTATTAGGTTATTTCTGCTCGGAAAGGAGAATTTGAAACTGGCTATGAGAGAGGAGGGCAGACCCGTGAGCATGTTCAACTTGCAAAGACCTTGGGTGTGTCTAAGCTGCTTGTTGTTGTGAATAAAATGGATGATCCAACTGTGAACTGGTCAAAAGAAAGGTGCTTTTCCCTGTTCAGCAGTGTGTGCCTCCTGTGGATGTGCATATAATTACATGTCCTTTCTTTGTGGGCATAATGTGCATGTGTGGAAGCACATGCATGCTTCTTCTGGGTCTGTCCTGAGATAGTTTCTTTCTTGCTGGCTGTTTTGATTTATTTTTGTAATTTCTCCTAGGTATGATGAGATCGAATCAAAAATGGTACCTTTTCTCAAGCTTTCTGGCTACAATGTGAAGAAAGGTACCGGGGGATTTTCTTCTGTGGTCTAATATGCTTTAAACTTTTCCTTTCCTAAAATGTTTAGGCTTTGTTTGGAGCTTTTGTTTTTTGTTTTCATTTTATTAACTGTTAAAAGGTCTGAGGTGTTATATAGATTATATGGATTCTGAATCTGGACACATTCGTAGATTGCTTGTTTAGTAATTAAAGAGGCCTGAAACTTTGAATAGTATACAGTGGGGAATGAACTAAATTTGGTAAATTCCGTGCAATGCTTTGATTAAGATTCCTTAGGTGTCCTTTTGATAAGAGAGATGTTTCATATTTAATTCTCCAATGGGATGAAGTAACCTCAAGTCCCATTCTCATCTCTTCTAATTACCATACTTGTAGCGTTGCTCTATAAATTCTGCTGGGTTATTCGGTCAACATCTTTACTGTTAAAGGTATGTGTCAATGGTCTAGGTACATTTTTATTGGTGAAATTTGCAAACTAGGACTCTTTTTGGGTAAGGATGGCTTTTGGCCTTTTCCAAACGTTTTAAGCTTTTATTCTGAAAGCCAATGTAAAAGGACTATTGTGAACTTTTAAAAGTTGCTTTGAAAAGATTTGGAAGCCAAAAATAAGAAGCTACCAAATGAGGCTTTTAGGCTTTTGAATCGTGTTTAATACAGAACATGCTACAGCACATATTACCAAACACCCTTACAACCAGTCCCAGCTACAACAGCAACAACTTACAGCCCCAGCCACAAAAAAGAAGAAGTCATGGCTATAAAAAATGGAGCCTAAATCTTGTAGATGTTTTCAAGCATGACTGGTTGTCAAAAATTTCTCTGATGTTGACATGGTTACTATTTAAATTTCTTGCACATTTGGCATCATCTTAACTATTTGAACATCATGGATAACATGGTGTCATCTGAATCTGTCTGATTGCTTTTTCATGATGATTTTGTCTCTAATACCAGTAAATGGTTTGATTACATGGAATGGTACTTTTTTGTTACAGATGTCCAATTCTTGCCAATATCTGGTCTGCTTGGCGCCAACTTGAAAACAAGAATGGGTAACGCTATATGTCCATGGTGGAATGGCCCATGCCTTTTTGAGGCCCTTGATGCTATTGAAGTTCCTCCACGAGATCCGAAGGGTCCTTTTAGGTAAAGTTGCATCCCTGCCCCCACTTTTTCTGTCCATACCTGCATCTAATTTTTCTTTTAGGTGATCTTTTTATCTTCTTCCCCCCCCCCCCCCCCTTTTTGGCATGCATGTTTTTCTACATGCTTAAATTGAACGTAATGGTACCGACACTAACAATTCTTTTGAATGAGTTGAAATGTTCTGATATGAGAGAATGCTTCTTGTGAAGTTTTAGCAGCAGCGGTCATGGCTACTATATTGATGATATTTTACAAGAAACATTGATTGATTTAATTCTTTACTGTGTCAAAATAAATCTCTTATTATATGATTTTTAAATTTGCAGGATGCCTATTATTGACAAATTTAAGGACATGGGAACTGTTGTTATGGGCAAGGTAGAGTCTGGTAGTGTGACAGAGGGTGATTCCTTGTTGGTCATGCCAAACAAGGTGTGTATGCTCTGACCTGTGTTTTACTTTTTGCTCTCTCTATTTTATTGTTTATGTTGTGATATAATGCCTTATGTACACCTATCCACAGACTATGGTGAAAGTTCTTGCTGTATATTGCGATGAAAACAAGGTAAGATGTGCAGGACCAGGAGAAAATGTACGGGTTAGATTATCTGGAATTGATGATGAGGATATATTGTCTGGTTTTGTGCTTTCAAGTGTTGGTAAGTTTTTTTAAGTTTGTTCTTATAAGTTACAAATAAAGGTTCATTAATCTTTGATGTTGTGAAAAGAGCTAATTTGATCTGCAACAAGTTGATGTTAAGTATGTGGTTGTGTGTGAGCTTTGTCATATTTTCCTTTGGCTCCTTTGTTGTTGACCTGACTTTTTTAATTTGTACTTATTTATGCAGCAAGGCCAATCACTGCAGTTACAGAGTTTGATGCACAGTTGCAAATCCTTGAACTACTGGATAATGTATGCCTTTGAGTTTTAATTTTGTTTTTCATTTTCCTTTATTTTCTTATCTCTTTAGTAGCTTGTCATATCGAGGACTTCATCTTAGAGCTGCCTTGATGTATACTGTAGCAACTAAAGCAGAAAATTGTTGTTGCTATTCTAGGCAATTTTTACAGCTGGCTACAAGGCTGTCTTGCACATACATGCTGTTGTTGAGGAGTGTGAGATTGTTCAGCTGCTGCAGCAAATTGATCCAAAGACAAGGAAACCTATGAAAAAGAAAGTCCTCTTTGTGAAGAATGGTGCCATAGTTGTCTGCCGTGTTCAGGTATTAGGATATGACTTGCATGGCATTTTTCTCTAAAAATTTGTGGCTGCAACTTTGCTTTACTTTCTAACATTTATATGCCCACAATTGTTTATTGTCCATGCTGGTACATTCAAACATAGATTACTTATTAGTGTATTTCATTGAGACATGATTAATTTGATAATTTTTTTTTTTAGTATTTATTAGATCTTCCCTTGCCATTATCCCTGTTAGGTAAACAACTTGATATGCATTGAGAAGTTTTCAGATTTTGCACAACTCGGCAGGTTTACTCTTCGTACTGAGGGTAACTTACCACACTTAAACATTTAATGATGTGTGATTTGTTCATTTGTTGAGATCCCATCTCAAGTGGAGTGTTGTGTCTTCCAGGGAAAACAGTTGCGGTGGGAAAAGTCATGGAACTTCCTTTGGGTTATAATTCTTAAAACAATTTTGCATTAAAGGTGAGTGTGTTGCATTCTAAACCCATGCATTTTTCTTTATGCATAATTAAGCTGTTATACCATGCAAAAACTAAGTCCAGCTTTGCACTTGTTGTATGCTCTCTTGTATTGGAATGATTGAAGTTCTATTTTGTTGTTTTGGTTTAAGACATAATATTTGTCTGTGTTTTAAATTAATAATTTGTACGTTTCTTATTTTGGTTTGTTTGCTAAACATTATTTTGGCATTTGTCTGCTGCATCAATCAACTGTCCTTATCGTATACATGCCTCTGAATTTTTTTTTTTAAATGGGACCTCAAAACATATTACATGCACTTATTCTATGTAAATGGACAAAAATGTTTTGATTGGGAGCGGGCCTTTTTTTCTTCTCTATATAGAGGTGATTTTTATTGAATTATTCTCCAAGCAGCTTGTTTAAAATCATTTCTTCATCTAACTGTAATGCTATAAATTATCCAATGCCATTTATCTACTTGGTTCACTCTAAAGGAAAATCCTGATTGCTTGTGTTGTGAGAGAAAAAATTGACTAATAACTATCATTAGACTGAGTTCCTTTGTAAGTAAAAGATTCTTATTTTGCACACAATTGGTCCACCTCGTCAAAGTAACTGATTTTTTATGACAGGTAATCTGACATAAAAAGGACAACTTTTGTGCATTTCGGCAGCACACCTACATGTGTTGATTCGTATATTTGGGGGAAGGAGCTCCTTTAGTAGTTTTTGGATGTTGGGTTATGAGCATGTGTTCCTCAAGCCGCCTCCTCCCCCACCCCCTGTTCCAGAGCATTGATGCTTAAGCATAGAATATACCTGATATACCAATGGCATGCTCATTGATAAATTTTTCTGTTGAAGTTTGTCCAGTATGGGGTTTTTTCCTGACTTGATTCCCATATAGCAGAACATATTATTGAGTTAATTAAATGTTTCCAGTGGGTGTTTTATTCTTGACATGATCCCCAAGATGAGCGTATTTATGGCTTTCATTTTGATGCCCCCTTAGTTGTACACCTTTTCTAATGATCTACGTTTTTTTTTCTTCAATGGGAAAATATACGCTTGGTTACTTTTTATAATTATATTTTTGCAATGAAATGTCAGTCTATATGTTTTTCTGGAAGATTAAAATTTGTTTCAAAGGATTTGATTTAGATTTTGAAGTGAAGGTGGTTAATTATTCTTATGATTATGATGACATTTTTGCCGGAAACCACTATATGTTAGATTTAAGGTATTATAATTTTGTTTTCTTTTATTTGAAAATGAACAGGTCTCTAGTGAATAGTGATAAATTTATTCATTATCAATACTAGTGTTTTAGAAGTGACGCTGCTCACTTTTGTTCTTTCTTTTTTTAATTTCATTCTTAAATTATTTAAATTATTTTTTTAAGTTAATTTTTTATGGCTTAATTTCATGAGATTAAGTTTTAAATTATAGTAGAAAAATAAATTTAAAAGATAAAGAACCACTTAACTTTACAAATAAGTTTTATATTATAGTAGAAAGATCAAATTAAAAGATAAAGAACCTCAATGTAAAATACGAAGAAAATGATGTAAGGGATGCATTGTTAATTTTAAAGTTTTTATTTTCATTTAAAAGTTTGTGTTATTTATTTTCAACTTAAAGGTATAAGAGAGGAAAGAAACTCGTTGAAAAATAGTGAATTAGAGAAATTTGTTTGTTGGTGAGATGTCATCACTAAGAAATAGGATCTTTATGGTATTGGTTTATGGAGTTTAATGGAGGTGATTTTTCACAATAAACATGATGGGGAAACTAGATTAGGTTTTGTTTGGTATACTTTGATTTAGTTGATTTTTTTATTTGAGTGATTTTAGGGTATTTTAGAGTTAAGTTATTTTTTTTAGATTTGTATAGTTTTTAAAGGTGTTTTTAGATAAAAACAAACTTAAAATCAAGATTTTAGGTCAAAAAACATGGAACTTGGGAGATTACCAAAAAGATACTAGTCGTTGGTGTTCCTTTTTTCTTTTTTTCTTTTTCTTTTTCCTTTTATTTAAATAAAGAACAAATGAGAAAAACCTAGATGCAGGCTGGGCTTCCAAGTCCAACTATACCAATTTTTTTCATTAAGGCTAGGCATATGAGTTTGACCCATTGATTTTTTTTAATTATTTTTATTTAAATATTGATTATTTTTATATTTTTTTAGTTGCATAATACTTCAAAAATATTAGTTTAATTTGTATTGGATTTTTTTCTCTATTTTATATGAATTAATTGTATTTGTATTGATTTTTTTTTTATAATAACATAAATCATTTGTTAATAATAACAATATTTAGCCACCAAGATAAAGTGAATGAAAAAGTTAAAAAACAAAAAAAAAATTGATGTAAAATATATGAATGTGCAACTGTTTATATTTCTACCATAGTTATTAATTCGAGTTTAAAGGAGTTAGGTTTTGGGTTTCATGGGTGAACCAGGAAAAATTAAAAAAATAATTTAAAGTTTTAATATTTCATATGAAGAAATTAAGAAAAAAATTCATGTGAATATAGGTTATACATGTTGTAAATAATAAAGTTTAAAAGAATATTTTAAAATATTTTTTATTCTACATTGAAAAAATAATATATTATTCTTTTAAGTTGAAGTATTTAAATAAATTTTTTTTATCCCACATTAAAAAAATAATTTTTTCTTGGGAATATAGAATATATATATTAAAGGGTTTTAAATCCCATATTAAAAAGATATTATATTATCCTTTTAAGTTGAAATATATATACTAAATGGTTTCAAATCTCATATGAAAAAAGTATAAATTGTTTTTTGTAAATATAGAGTATACATACAAAAACAATTAAATTTCATATTGAATAGATAACTTTTTTTCTTGGAAATATAATGTATAAATACTAAAGGGTTTCAAATCTTACATTGAAAAAATAAAATATTTTTTTTAATATTTATATAGTGAATATTAAAAAGTATTAATGACCAACTTAAAAAAAAATAAAAAAAAAGAGGGGTATAGAAGAAAAACCACATTTGAAAAAAAAAAAAAACAAACCTGATCTCGTTTGGGTTCAGCCGAGTTGATCGGGTTTTGTCGGGTTGTTGCACCGACTGATTTTTTAATAAACCCGGATCGGTCCAGTCACCAGGTCTTGGGTCAACCCACCAGATCAATCCGAGTTTGATAATAATGATTTCTACTATGAAGATTAACTTCTCATTTTAATATTTAATTAATGTTAACAATTCTTCTTTGGTTTATCACTTAATATATTTCCTAGTTTATTTGATAAAGTATAAACACCTTTTCATTTATGAATTAAAAAAAAAAATTGATGCAAAAAAAATATTCATAACTATTTTTTTTGTCAAGTTAGATATTGATTTTAAAATTCTATTGGCATTGTAAACATGTTTATATAAAAATGTTTTATTTAGAAAAATTATAATATTTTAAAATACATCAATATCATTAACATAATTTTTTATTATATTCAAAATTAATTTAGAATTCTATATACAGTGTAATGCGAATAATAAAACTATTTAAGGCAAAGATATCAAATGACATGATGACAATTGTAACATCTCCATTAAAACTCCAAGCTATTATTCATAATCTCAAGTTTAGGATAGTTAGAAATCAATAATATATTTTTTTTATAAATATATACATTACTATTTCTATTTTTCTGCTGATATTTCAGCATAATCTCTTTTATATTTAAAACATCTCAATTATCCATATTATTTAATCATACATTATCATCAATTCAAATATACAATATTTAGTGATCCAATCATTTTAGACATTTCATTATCTATAAATCCACGATAAATCTATTAAATTCTGTGTCATTCCTTCATCTAATATTGTATAATTCCAATTCTAATCAACCAACAATTCTAATCAACCAAAATATATCAATTTTTTGATGTTATAATGCATAATAATAAATGAAAGAATGAAACTAATAATGAAACTAAATAAACTTGACACTTCTAATATTAATATCATAGAAATATAACATGACACAAGCACATTCATTGAGTCCTAACAAATACTTATTTGAACTAACCATTTCTTAAACATTCAAACATTTACTTTTAATCACATGCCATAAACATTGAAGTATTGTTTACAAAGAATTAATCTAAATTAATTATATAACCCTTATATCATTTATAGCAAAACACATACAAAAAAGAATTTATACATAATCGAACATCAGTAGTGACAAAACTAAGAGGAACTTGAAATTTTAACATTATTATGTTCATTACATGGTTGGATTTATTAGAAGTTTATTTACTTTATTTAATAATAAAAATCACACACACACACACATAAACACACATTATTGATATTATCAAATTTGAAAAACCCAATCAACATGGTATTCTTTTTTAATAAAAAAATAAAACTAATATTTACTCACTATTATTTTGTAATTTGGTATTTTAAATTTGAAAATCAATCAATCTAGTATTATCCTCAAATACCAATAAAAATCCAATATTCATTTCCAGATATTTCTGAATTCAACTTTTCTAATTTGAAAGTCAATTAATCTGGTATTCTCTTTTAAATACCAATAAAATCCAATATCCATTCCTAGATGTTTCTAAATTCAATATTTTTTGGTTTGGAAACCAATCAATCTAATATTCTCTTTGAATACCAATACAAATCCAATATCCATTCCTAAATATTTCTAAATTCGTTTTGATTTTTCTCATTCTTTAATTCTTTTCTTGTTATAATCATAACTAAACACTTACATTAAATCTTCATATAACTACCCATATTAATATTTAACAAACAAAAACATATAAATAAATTTAATTAAAATAATTTTTTTTATCTATTTATATCTGTCTGTCACACTACAATTCTCACCTAGCTGCGACCCTTCAATAATCTCTCTGACACCATCAAATCAAATTCAATATATATACACTATAATTCCAATAATTTCTTCACCAACCCTAAAACCCTTTTTATGGCTGGTTGGGCTCTTAACCCGATAAGGAATTCCATTCAAGTTTTTTTGTTTTTTTATTGTTTTGAAATCCTTATCCAATTAACTTATGATTCTAATTAACACATTCATATTTATAATTATTCAAATTTAATCCGAACATTCATAACATGTATTCTATAATTTCATAGCAAAAATTTAACATATTTCTTCAATTACATATCAACCCATTACTTCTTTCTCACGTATAATATTGTTAACTCATCACAAAACATTAACTTCAAATCTATGCATTTAGCACAATTCCAAACATATTACTTAATTATGTTAAATTCTTAAACATATCATTATAAATGCATGAATCAAAACATCAAACCACTTGTTTACAATAAAAAATGAAGAAGAAAAGCCCTAGAATCTAGCTTTCTCCTCCCTTTTTTCCTCCCAAATATGGCAGTGCAACCCTAGTTTTTACCAAGGATTTTTCTTGATTTCTAAGCCAATTTCCTATGAAATCTCTCCTTATCCTTCCCTATTTTCTTTTGTGTCGAGTATTTGTTTTGGTGTAATTTGAGGTGAAAAAGTCAAGAAAAATCACATAATTCCTCCCTTTTTCTCACTGTAAACAACTAGCCATAAATGGATTTCTAAGCACGCCATTCATGTATTTATACCCCTCATTTTTTTATGTTTTTTAATAATACCCCAAGTTATCTAAATTTCTATTTTAACCCCACTCTTTTTCACTCTTTCATCCCCTATTTGATTCAACTTTTTTTTTTTTTATCAACAATTGATATTAATCAATTTCACAATTCTCTAATTAGTTTTATTTATTCATTTATCTCTTTTTGAGTTTTTAGCTTGATTAACAATTTAATAAATCATTTATCTAATAAAATTTTGACTGATTTACAATAGCTATTTATTTAAAGGGTATTCTAAAAATTTAGTAGTGAAATTATTTCAAACACCCTTAATACTTAGAGGCATTAAAGTATATTAAAAAAATTATTTGGATAGAGATTTAATTTAATTTGTGTTTAAGTTTGGTTATTTAGGCTTATAAATCATTCAAAATTGATTATGCATGGCTCTTCGCTAATTGCTAATTGTAAATTCTATGCTTTTATTGTTTTGATTCTAGTTAAATGTTGTCTCTATTTATTTTTGTTAATTTGGTGAGTAATATATAATAAATAAGTAGTATAATTTAATGAGTCACTTTATTTTTTTAATGTAATCCAATCTTAATTATTTACCTAAATATTTTAAAAGAACTTAAATTTTTTATGGTGCTTTACTGTTTATATGAACAATAAAACATCTTAATATATGTTTTTAATCATGTTATGACAATTCTATAGAGTAGTTAAGTTGATTAATGCTTAAAACAAGCAAAATTGCAAATTCGAAAGTTGGTAAGCATATATATTTTTAAATTGTGACAGTTTTTTCTCAAACAAATAAGGGATATATATATATAGGTTAGGCACATGGGCCTAGCTTCTAAGCCTGCATGAGATCTAGATTTTAATTAATGTTTAGTGTTTAAATTAGAGTTAGTGTTAAGGTTTGAAATAGTGTTAGTTTTTAATGATTAACTTACATGTTATGGATAGTGTTAGAGTTAGGGTTTGAGGTTTGGATTATAGTTAGTGGGTGTTTAGGATTTTGATTCGGGTTAAGTTATTTTTTATAATTCATAGGGTAGTGGTTAGTATGGTTTAAGTCTTAGTTAAGGTTAGGAATTAGACAAGTTGTGTTGGATACTTTGGGTATTGTTTAAGGTTTAAAAATAAATTTAAAGGTAATTTTTGGTTTGATAAATATCATGGTTAATATATCAAATATCATGATTTCTAATTTATAAATGGTGTTTTGAAATTGCAAGAAGAATGCATTATGCTATTTTCCAGTACTTCTCTATTGTTTTATTAAAATTTCAAGTTCAAGAATTGAACTACGTCCATCCTGGAACAAGTAAGGTCCAAAAGCTTATATGATCAACAGGTCAAACCTTGAGTTTGCTAAAAAATAGTTATGAGTTTGATTTCTTTTAGAGCTATTGAAAGCTTACATAGTCGTTAACTTCAGAGCTTGTGAGAGTAGTTGAGGTACATGTAAACTGGCCTAGACATTCACGTTAATAATAAAAAAATAAAGGTAAGGTCCGAAGGCACTTCCTTTCTTCAGTTGCCTAAAAAGTAGTCATATAATTTGTTGTTTTGTTATATGTTTG
Organism: Populus euphratica; assembly: GCF_000495115.2. NCBI lineage: Eukaryota > Viridiplantae > Streptophyta > Magnoliopsida > Malpighiales > Salicaceae > Populus > Populus euphratica. Next base: position 75,058 of record NW_011500879.1, read on the forward strand.
TGTTTTGTTTTAGTGGCCGTTCTCTTATTGACTTGCTTAATACCAATCTCATTCGTAAGATAAGATAAATGAACTTCCTTGTTCATAAACCACAAGTTGTCAACAAAAAGCATGTATTCATTTACTTTTGTTCTTTTTTTTCTTTTTTCCAATCATAAGCACATTTGAGTCGGTTTATGTATTTTTATTTATTTTTATTTTTTCTACAGAGTAATATAACATGTTATGTTTAAGATTTTGACTTTAAAAATTTAAAGCAAGAAAAAGAGAGAAAAACCAAGTCTTCCTACTCATGAAACCTATCCCTGTTAACATATACCCTCATTCACCATATATATATATATATAAGAGAGAGAGAGAGAGAGAGAGAGAGAGAGAGAGAGAGAGAGAGAGAGAGAGAGAGAGAGAGAGAGATATATATAGAGAGAGAGAGAGAGAGAGAGAGAGAGAGAGAGAGAGGCGTATATAAGAGCTAGATTAGTCCTTATTTACTTCACATATGCTTCTTTTTCGATTGTATTAAGTTGCGGTCTCAATTTTCCAAGTTTATAATTTGAAGGAATGAATTAAGAAAAAAAAAAAAAGCAAGCAAGAAGTACATTAACAAATAGACTGGATGGAGTTTTCACCGGTGAAAACCTCATTTTTTCCTTAGAAGAATCAACAAATGAACTAGCCATTAAATGATAAAATGGTTTTTTTTATAAGAATGCATTAATCTTTGTCAAATTTAATGGACTTAGACAAGTCTTTTTACATTATTTAGGATGAAATGATTAAATAACCTTTGGAGAAAATAATGAATTGACATATAGGGGCTTTATAGACATTTATATTATTTTTTTATGCATAATGGAATTACTTCATTGCCCTCGTGATAAAATAAATTTAGAGCTTCCTTGTAGGGAGGTTTTAGACTTTTGCTCATGGTTTTTTAGTTATAATAACGTTTCATATAAGTTTACTCATGGTTTTTTAGTTATACTATCGTTGTATATAAGGCAATATAATCTTTGTACACAATATAATTTTTATATAATGAAATTACTTTTATGCCCTCGAGATAAAAATAATTTAGAGCTTTCTTGCATGGGCTTTTCGATCTTCTACTATTTGTTTTTTAGTTATACTGATGTTGTGTAGGGGGTAATGTAGTCTTTTTACACTTTTTATGAACAAGAAATTTATGAAATTCTCTGAGGATAAAAAATAATTTAAAGCTTCCTTGAATGGGTTTTTTGGTATTTTACACTTGGTTTTTTGGTTAAATTGACATTGCATAAGGGGCAATTTTGGTTTTTATTGTAAATATCAAATATTATTAACAAAAAGTTGATGGTGCGTGCCACACACGCACTAACAAGTGGACGTTGCTCATGCTCTTTGAGTAGCGTGTGTGGATGCGTCTTATGATAAAAATCCTCTTTCCACAGTGATGTTAAAAGCGTCAATTTCCTCTATCCAATGGTGTGGTGTGTTTAAGTGGCGAAGCAGTGGTTAAGCTATGATTGACTTTGTTGTTTTCCTCTATCTTCTCTCTTTTTTCTTCTTCCCAAAGTATGGTTGTGTATTGCCATTTATTTTTTGTATCCAATTTGTTTTTTATTTTTTTAATTACTATTTTTTTCATCTTCTTTTGATTTATGTTTTTTTTTCAATTTCATCCCTAATAATTTAATTTAGTTTCATTTTTATATCAAATTTAGTTCTTATTCTCTTGATTTTTTATCCTTTTATTAATTGAATTTTGTTTTTAATTTCATCCCTAATATTTGATTTCAATTTATTTTTATTTTGAATTTGTCCCCTATTCTTTTTATTGTTGTTTATTTTGTTTGGGATCTTTTTTTATTGTATATTTTTCAATTTCATTTCTTAACATTGTTTTATTGATAATTTTGCTCCATTTTCCCTCTTCTATAGGTTAGTTTCAGCCTCATGACCATGGTCATGAGTTTTAAGGGTTGATATTGGTTTACTTTGGTGTTTTTTATGTCATTCTATAAAATTTATTTATTTTCATTTTTATCCTTATCTTTTTTAAATTGGTTTTTGTGCTTTTTTTTTTTTGCTTTTCTTTCTGTGGGGTTATCTTAATTGTATGCTTATAATTACAGGGTTAAGGAGTTGACATATAATTTTTTAATCAATTCTTTTTGGTTTCACACAACTTTTTTTATTGAAAATTTTGCTTCGTTGGTTTTTTAAGTTTGCTTTCTGTAATCAGTCTACATCTCATGACCAAGGTCACGAGTTTTGAAGGTTAACTCAGGTTGACTATTCTACAATATAGAGTGGTGTGACTTATCTTTAAGAGTGTTTCAATCCTATTTTGAGAAACTATCTTTATTCTTTTCAACTCAAACCATATCATTTTGGAATTAGAGCTTTGGATTCTTGATCTATATAAGATCATGACAAGAAGAGGATGACCCATTATATTTCAAGAAGATGAACGACTTCAACGTGACATGGAAATTATTGAGTTGAGGAGAATAGTGGAACAACTTTAACAACACTTGTAGCAACTTAAAGGCTAAATGCCACTAAGAATATGTGATAATGAATGTGATTTTAATCCCTTTGTTATCAAGAAAGACTCGGGTTATGAATTTAATTGGCAACCATGATAAAGAAACAGAACCTATAAATGAGAGGGAGATGTTTAAGGTTAATATAATCGAGTTTGATAGACGTGATTAAAGAGATGTTTTTCTTGATTGGTTATATATTTTGGAGCTGATTTTTAATTTTAAAGAACACTCGAAGGAGAGAAAAGTGAAACTAATGGACATTAAGTTTAAAGGCTATGAATCATTATGGTAGGAGAATCTGAAGAGGGAACAAGTTTAAGAAAGTGGAAATTAGATTCGTACATGGGAAAAACTAAAAGGAGAGCTCAAGTGATGACTTCTTCAAATAGTTATAAACAAGATAACTATTTGAAGTTTCATAATTATAGATAAGATAATATGAGTGTTCAAGAACACACTCGTGAATTTGAGTATTCAATGATGAAATATAACATAGTAGAGCTAGAAAAGAAAACCATTACTAGATTTTTGGAAGGACTTAAGAAGAATATTTTAGATGTGATTTTTCTTTAACCCTTTTAAACATTCAACGATATTCAAAAGTTAGTGGTGAATATAGAACAACAACAACAAGATAAGTATAAATATCCCTATAGGCCAACTAACTTTGAGAGATAATCCTTATATAGCTTTAGCTTCTCATTTTTTGCTTGCCATTATCCTTTCATTTAACAGATAATTAGTAGTGAATCTCTATAAACATCAAGTTTCCTGACTTTTAGTTTTAAAGTAGCTTTTAGACTGATGATACATGCTTCATACTCGACTGTGTTATTGGTGTGTTCAAATTACAACCTCACTAAAACAGGGTATTGCTTCTTTTCTAAGAAAAGCAGTGTTACTCCAACCTCATTTCCTTATATATTCACTGCTCCATCAAAGTACATGGTCCACCAGTCATTCATCTTATTATTATCTTTAATTGTTAGCATATCCTCATTAGGAATGTAAAAAAATAATAATATCGTATTATGCTAACAATGCTTTTCATCTTGCTATTAGGTTTGACAAGTAAGGCTTTTCACATATTTATTTAAGCAGATCCAATTTTAAGATCAATCGGGTCAGTAGTACTATGTATATTGCTTAAGCCTTTTTGTGCCCTAAACCAAGGCACAACATAACCTTTTGATGACAGTATACTAGGATTTGCAATCATTAAACTTCTTGCTCAAGTAGTAGATAACTTGTTATTTCTTTCTTAACTCATCATACTAGCCTAACACAAATCACATGGTTGTTTCTGTCACTATCAAATATAGGATTATGGGTCTTCTTAGTATAGGAGGTGATTAGTACTTAAAAGTGCATTTTTATCATGGTTTTATATCATCATTTTGCACTTGAAGTATCAATAACTCCTTAACCAAAGCATGTTTTATAATAATGTATCTAATAATATAAGATACCTATAATTTGTGGTAAATGTCTATTTTTAATGCAGGCCTATCACATAAATGAAAGGATTGATTGATGACTTGAAGAACTTAAATTGTAAGGATAAAGAGATGGCCAAACTTAGA
>NW_011500886.1:0-8092 GCF_000495115.2 Populus euphratica
GCAATGCTGAGGAAGGTTGCAATGCTGGTGTTGGTTCAATTTCTTTCTATCAATAACCAATGGTTTGGTGATCAATTGGTTTCTTCAGGGACAGAAAACAGGGTTGATCCGTGGTCCTCTCCCTTTCTCTCCTTTTCTATGTATATTTTTTTTTTTACGAAAACTAGTTTCTTCTTGCTGGGATGAAATTTGGGTTGATGTTTCGGTTCTCTCTATATTTTCCTTTTTTGGTTCTGTTTCGTTTGCTCTGTTTTCTTCTGGTTTTTCTATGGGTTTTGCTCCAGTTCTCTCCTCTGGTTTTCGGTCCCAAAAATCCCCCGTCTTCGTCTGTGTCTTGGCGTCCTTCCCCGGCTTCTTCTATGTTTTTTTTTTTTTAGTCCCCTGTGTTATTCCTTTTCTTTTTTTGACTCCTGAGATCTGTATTTATAGTAAAAGAGTCTCATCCCTTGCGAGAAGTAAAGTCTCAATCAAACTCATTCTCTTTTTTGAAGTTCGAATTAGAATCGAATTCGAAAGCAGACAACTATCATTATCTTGAGAATTATCTTGAAGAAGATAAGGATTATCTTGAAGAAGATAACTATCATTATCTTGAGGATTATCTTGAACAAGGTAAGGATTATCTTGAAGTAGATAAGGATTATCTTGAAAAAGGTAAGAATTAGCTTGAAGGTAAGGATTATCTTGAAAAAGATAGGGATTATCTTGAAGGTAAGGATTATCTTGAGGATAAGGCTAGAATGACAAAGGCACATTGTAGTCCTTAATTTTCACAAAAGTTGATAAATCACACTTTTTATCGAAATAAATCTCTGATATTTTAATTTTTCATTTTAAACCCTGTAAAGGGCCAAAATTGGGTTATGACAGTTGCCCCCTCTTTATAATATTTACAATGCAAAGATATTGAAAATTTTCATTTTCTTTAGCTTTGTGTAGTAAATTTATAAAGAAAAGTAGGTACGGAAAGAGATTTTTTTTGTAGAGTCTTGAAAACTTCGAAAACAGTAGAATGACATATGACTTTTATAGAGAGAACAAGACATTTGGAAGATGACCCCTTTCTTTTGTTTTTTTGGTTTTTTATCTTTTTTTCTTTCTTTTTTTTGAAATGGATCAAATTGTTTTGGGCAACTTGCCCAACGCAAAGAATTTTGTGAGTGGTGTAATTGTTCCGAGCGACTTGCCCGATGAAGAATAAAAATACGAGGATTTTTTTTTTGGTACATTGTAATGGGTTACCTACCCAGTATAAGGTGGTATATTGTAATGGGTTACCGACCCAGATGATCACATTGTAATGGGTCACCTACCCAGATGGTATATTGTAATGGGTTACCTACCCAGTTGGTCACATTGTAATGGGTCACCTGCCTAGATGGTATATTGTAATGGGTTACCTACCCAGTTGGTCACATTGTAATGGGTCACCTGCCTAGATGGTATATTGTAATGGGTTACCTACCCAGATGGTCATATTGTAATGGGTTACCTGCCCAGATAGTATATTGTAATGGGTTACCGACCCAGATGGTCACATTGTAATGGGTCACTTGCCCAGATGGTATATTGTAATGGGTTACCTACCCAGATGGTCACATTGTAATGGGTCACCTGCCCAGTTGGTATATTGTAATGGGTTACCTACCCAGATGGTCACATTGTAATGGGTCACCTGCCCAGATGGTATATTGTAATGGGTTACCGACCCAGATGGTCACATTGTAATGGGTCACCTGCCCAAATGGTATATTGTAATGGGTTACCTACCCAGTTGGTCACATTGTAATGGGTATATTGTAATGGGTTACCTACCCAGTTGGTCACATTGTAATGGGTATATTGTAATGGGTTACCTACCCAGTTGGTCACATTGTAATGGGTATATTGTAATGGGTTACCTACCCAGTTGGTCACATTGTAATGGGTATATTGTAATGGGTTACCTACCTAGTTGGTCACATTGTAATGGGTCACCTGCCCAGATGGTCACATTGTAATGGGTCACCTGCCCAGTTGGTATATTGTAATGGGTTACCTACCCAGATGGTCACATTGTAATGGGTCACCTGCCCAGTTGGTATATTGTAATGGGTTACCTACCCAGATGGTCACATTGTAATGGGTCACCTGCCTAGTTGGTATATTGTAATGGGTTACCTACCCAGTTGGTCACATTGTAATGGGTCACCTGCCTAGTTGGTATATTGTAATGGGTTACCTACCCAGTTGGTCACATTGTAATGGGTCACCTGCCCAGTGGAAAAATACGAGGATTTTTTTAATAAGACATGATAGGGCTCGAAGGAGCATTATTCAATAGATGAAAGCTCGAAGAAAATGAGGGCTTGGAGGCATACTCAAAAGAAGGTGGGATAGGAAATGCACTACCTTTGATGGTCGAGGGCTCGAAGGCGCGCTCCAAAATAAATAAGACGAGGGCTCAAAGGCGTGCTCAAATGGAGATAAGACAAGGGCTCAAAGGCGCGCTCGAATGGAGGTATGATAGGAAATGCACTACCTTTAATGGTCGAGGGCTCGAAGGCAAGCTCGAATGGAGGTAGGATAGGAAATGCACTACCTTTGATGGTCGAGGGCTCGAAGACTCTTTCGAAAAGAAATAAGACAAGGGCTTGAAGGCACGCTCGAATGGAGGTAGGATAGGAAATGCACTACCTTTGATGGTCGAGGGCTCGAAGACGCTTTCGAAAAGAAATAAGACAAGGGCTTGAAGGCACGCTCGAATGGAGGTAGGATAGGAAATGCACTACCTTTGATGGTCGAGGGCTCGAAGACGCTTTCGAAAAGAAATAAGACAAGGGCTCGAAGGCACGCTCGAATGAAGGTAGGATAGGAAATGCACTACTTTTGATGGTCGAGGGCTCGAAGGCACGCTCAAATGAAGGTGGGATAGGAAATGCACTACCTTTGATGGTCGAGGGCTTGAAGGCAAGCTCGAATGGAGGTAGGATAGGAAATGCACTACCTTTAATGGTCAAGGGCTCGAAGACGCTTTCGAAAAGAAATAAGACAAGGGCTTGAAGGCACGCTCGAAGGGAGGTAGGATAGGAAAAGCACTACCTTTGATGGTCGCGGGCTCGAAGACGCTTTCGCAAAGAAATAAGACAAGGGCTTGACGGCACACTCGAATGGAGGTAGGATAGGAAATGCACTACCTTTGATGGTCGAGGGCTCGAAGACGCTTTTGAAAAGAAATAAGACAAGGGCTTGAAGGCACACTCGAATGGAGGTAGGATAGGAAATGCACTACCTTTGATGGTCGAGGGCTCGAAGACGCTTTCGACAAGAAATAAGACAAGGGCTTGAAGGCACTCTCGAATGGAGGTAGGATAGGAAATGCCCTACCTTTAATGGTCGAGGGCTCGAAGGCATGCTCGAATGGAGGTAGGATAGGAAATGCACTACCTTTAATGGTCGAGGGCTCGAAGGCATGCTCGAATGGAGGTAGGATAGGAAATGCACTATCTTTGATGGTCAAGGGCTCAAAGTTTAAATGATATGCATGCATATTTACCTGATTTGAAATATAGGCCCCCATTTCTTCTTAATCTTCTCGTTGCTTGGTTGGTGAGATCTTGTTATCTGATTTGAGTCATCTTTGTCGTTTAGCTTTCTAGCCCACTCGAGTTGGCTCATATAAGTCTATTTCCAAATTTATTTGTATAACTCAGCATTTTTGGTGCCCATCGTGACCCACTTGCTTGCTAAAGATTTTCTGATTCGTCAAATAATTTAAGAGGATTACTCATTACTCCTCGTTTCACTGCTAGAAACATTCGGTGTCACTTGCTGAAAGGATCGAGTTGTCTTTTGTAAACCAAAATGCCCCCTTGTTTGCTTGAAGGAAATTACCATCTCCTTTTCTAGAATTTTTCCTTCTAAACACAATGTTGCCCCCTTGTATTGGTTATTGCCTCTAAGTGTGCTTCCGTCAGCGATTTAGACAAATAAAGGTTTTAAGAGGCCATTTTCTCATTTATCTCCTTTTTATTATGGTGGAGAAGTATGGGTCTAGAATGAATCTTAAAATCTTGATCTTGCATTTTAAAAACAAAAATTATTTTGATGTGAGTCCAATAACAATTTGCTTTTGAAATCTTGCAACTCCTTAGTTATTTTCTTTCTTGAAAAAGAGATTATTTGCTCTTGTATTTGGCAATGAGGTCTTCAGTGAAGATATGTCATGATATTATGACCTTTTGTTTTTATAGGTTTTCAGAGTGGAGGGCTCGAGAAAAAGCTCGAGGTTTTGTATAAGAAGAACTTGTCTCTTTTTGCACATTTATTTTTATCAGCATGAATAATAATGAGTAGTTTATTCTTGATGTCATGAATCTTATGAAAAAGTATTCTTTGCATTTTGAGAGCATTATTTATTGTTCTAGGTTGCTTGCTTGCTTGATTAGAAAGGACTTCTATAGGCACGTAACGTAGGCTGTGGTTTTTGGCTATGAAAGAAAAGGATTCATAAGGCTCAAAGAGTGTTTCAGGGCTTCAAAAACTAAGAATCACTATTAACAGTTTGACTATTGATGTCATTCATATTTTCTTTTGCCGCTCTTCTTTGATTTGCTGCTTTTTTTTCATTGCTTTGCTTATAGAGCATACTCACTTTATCTTGGTTATCACTTTTTCTTGTGATTTGGGCATGCCCCCTAGCATTTGAGTTTCTTGAGCTTTTTTTTACTTTTGGCTTTCTCACAGCTTTATCATCTTTCTTGATAATTGAAATTTCACTTGCCCCCAGTGTGGGGTGTGATCCTAGTCGGGATTTTTTTTTCTATGAAAGAAAAAATTGTTCCGGCTCAAAAAGGGTTTACAAGGGATGTATTTATTTTAGAACGTGAAAGGAAATAACAAAGATGGCCTTTCCTCATTTCAAGCGCAAGCAGCTATGATCAATAAACTTTACCCTCGTATAGTATGATGGTTTATTCTTTGCAAAGATGCATTTCATGAGTTATGAGCAACAAGTTCACTACATACCATTATTCATACATTAAAAAAAAAAACATGATTCAAGCGTAATGGGGTAAAGGGGTTTATTCATTTCTTCTTCTTTTTTTGGGTTTTTTTTTTTATTTAGCCACCTCAATGATAGAGTTGCTTGATTCACTTGTCATTCTACAAGTAGAATGTCAAAAATATCATTTTTTGAATAAACATAAAATTACTTTTGAAATCAAAATGCTAGATCAATTTTTCAAAACTCCAATAAGGAAACTGATTTTGATAAGAGAGATGAATTGAATCTATGAGATTGTGCAAGGCTTCAAAGATGTGTTTGTGAGTCTTTACAAGAAAACTCTCTCAAGAAAATAAATAATGCTTAGTCATAAACATGATTGAATGACAAACTCATTATTTCATTGAAACTTTGGAAAAGAAGTTTAACAACAAAGAACTTATGTCAACATCTTGGGCTATGAACACTAGCATGATAACATATAAAGGGGCTAAACATTTAGCGATCATTGATTGGAATTTCTAGAATCTTTCAATCATTTATTCTTCTCGACAAGGGCATCTTTTCAACAATTAGTTGAGGCCATATGTAAGAACAGTAAGTGCCTCGGCAACCCCCTTTAATGTCTTTTTCTTTTTCAGTGAAACCGTTCTTTTTCAGTTGGATAAGCAATTTTACCTAATCCAATGGCTTGTTCAATTCCCTCAGCTATAATAACCAGGTCAGAGAAATGTTGCGCAGAGCTTCTAGCCAAGTATCCAAAGTACGGAGCTTTAAAGGTGTTGGAAAATAAAGCGATCATCTCTTTTTCCAACATGGAAGGATTAACTTATGCAGCTACCTCACTCCATATCCGGGCGTATTCCCTTATGGAATCCTTGTTGTCCTTCTCCATAGCTTGCAAGCTTAACCGATCAGGGCCCACGTCTATATTGAACTTATATTGCCTCATAAAGGCATCCATTAAATCCTTCCATTTTTTAACCTTGGTATTGTCCAATCGCATATACCAAGTGAGGGAAATGTCACTCAAGCTGTCTTGAAAGAAATGAATCAACAGTTTCTCATCATCAACTACTTCAACCATTTTGTTGCAGTATGCTTTGAGATGAGTTATAGAGCATTGAGTTCTCGTATATTTGATAAATTCTGGCACTCTAAACTTTTTAGGAATGACAACGTTAGGCACCAAACACATCTCAGCAGCCTTTATAGGATAATATAGGTGAATTCCCTCAAATGCCCTCATTCTTTGTTCTAAAGCAATCAATTTGTTTAGTTCATCTTCTTTCACTACCTTGTTTTTATTAGATTGCTTTATTGTAAGGTCAATGATAGATGACATTCTTATGGGATATACTGGTTGAGCAAATTAGAAATACATAGCCTATTGAGACACCTCATTTGCCCCCAGATTCTGTGGATTTTCGAGCATAGGTTTAAGCTGAGCTGTAGATTTTGCTTCTTCTGGTTTAGATCTTTGGGCCTATTCAAGTAGGCTAGTAAGCTTTGTGACTTCTTCTCTAAGACTTTTCGTCTCTTTTCGGTGTTGGGCTTCTAACTAGGCTTTTTCTTCGTTTTCCATTTGTTTTTTTTTCATAATCAAATGTTATAAGCGTGTTTCGATGGGGGACCTATATTTCACCTGGAGTGCAATATTATGACAGGTCATAATTGTATGTTCAAACATACATGAAGATGAATACAACATATTGGATATGGATTTGCCTTTTGGGGGGTGACATAATGATCGCTATTTTTTTAAATGTATGGTTAGATTCGAATCTGATATTCATTGCAATGCCGAGAGGAGATCTGTTTAGCTTTTTGTCATCTGAGCTTTTAGCCACATTCTTGGTGTCTTTCACTAAGCATCTAATATCTTTGAGTAACGGTATCTCACCGACATCTAGTCTAAAGCAGTCTCCCTTGGTCATTTGCAAGAATTCAAACTAGAGTCCATGCTCAATAATTGTTGTCTTAGGAATAGCAGTCATTATGTCACCCAAAAGCCTTGAAATAATGATGCTTACACGTTTAAGTTTTATCTTAGTAAAGTTATGCAGGAATCAGCCTAAAGGATAGGTTTTAATCATTAAATGTTTCAAGTTAATTTTGCTATCTAGTCTCAAAGGTCTTTCGCATGCTCAGTGATCACCCTCAAAAGGTTGATATCAGGTTTACAAGCAGTATGAAGATAGAGGCCCTGAGTAATATCAGTTCGGCATATCAACCACTATCGAGCAAACAATCATGCGAGAGTTGGATAGTTTCACGAGCCTTACCCAGGCTAAAGCCATTGGGGTGCCGTTACTCCTCCACTTATCTTAAAGTTGATACCACATGTAAAAAATGAGATAAGTGATGTGTGAAGACCTTAGATCCGTATCCAATATATATGCATGATAAACATGAATAACTATACATGTTAAAACAAATAAAAAAAAAAAAAAACGGTACGACAAAAAATACATGTTAAAACAAATAAAAAAAAAAGCAAAAAACGGTACGACAAAAAGTGTTTAGCAATAAAAAAGACAAATAGCAAAGCTTAGTCCTAAAGTCCCCAGTGGAGTCGCCATTCTGTCGCACCCGACATCGCGGCGGCCTTAAAAATATAATTCATGGAATGGAACGGATTTCCGGCATCCAGTTCTTTGATGGGGAATGATCTTGTTTAAGGAGTCGCCACCTAGTATTATGGTTACTAGGAACCCTAACTGGTCAACAGAGATTCTAATGGTCCGAGACTGGTTACGTAAAAAGGAAGATATTATCACCCCTTAAACGTCCTACCTAAGGCCGGCTGCATTGCTGATCTTTATCTTTAATTGCTAATATTTTGTTTTGTTTGGTTTATACTATGATGGTTTTGGGGGTAATATTCCTAACTCTGGCATCAGTGCATATTTAACTATAGATATTTCCAACTCTAGCGCTGGTAAATATCACGTAGCTATAAAAATAAAATAAATTTAAATCAGTTATTTTTTTATTCCCGACTCTGGCGTCAGTGAATAAACAAATCAAATAAATTTATTTTTACGCATCAAATAAAATTATTTTTACGCATTACAAAAAAAAAAAAATTTAGTATTTTTATTC
>NW_011500886.1:8435-78352 GCF_000495115.2 Populus euphratica
TGTTTCTGACGATTGAAGAAGTTTGCAACGCTAGTGCAACTGCTTTGATTCTGTTGTGTTCTGTTTCTGGCGATGCTGAGGAAGGTTATATGCGGGTGTGGCTTTGAATTTCGGTTTCTGGCAATGCTGAGGAAGGTTGCAACGCCGGTGTTGGTTCGATTTCTTTCTATCAATAACCAATGGTTTGGTGATCAATTGGTTTCTTCAGGGACAGAAAACAGGGTTGATCCGTGGCCCTCTCCCTTTCTCTCCTTTTCTGTGTATATTTTTTTTTTGATGAAAACTAGTTTCTTCTTGCTGGGATGAAATTTGGGTTGATGTTTCGGTTCTCTCTATATTTTCCTTTTTTGGTTCTGTTTCGTTTGCTCTGTTTTCTTCTGGTTTTTCTATGGGTTTTGCTCCAGTTCTCTCCTCTGGTTTTCGGTCCCAAAAATCCCCCGTCTTCGTCTGTGTCTTGGCGTCCTTCCCCGGCTTCTTCTCTGTTTTTTTTTTTAGTCCCCTGTGTTATTCCTTTGCTTTTTTTGACTCCTGAGATCTGTATTTATAGTACAAGAGTCTCATCCCTTGCGAGAAGTAAAGTCTCAATCAAACTCATTCTCTTTTTTGAAGTTCGAATTAGAATCGAATTCGAAAGCAGACAACTATCATTATCTTGAGAATTATCTTGAAGAAGATAAGGATTATCTTGAAAAAGATAGGGATTATCTTGAAGGTAAGGATTATCTTGAAGAAGATAAGGATTATCTTGAGGATAAGGCTAGAATGACAAAGGGTCAAAAGTTGGCCACCCACTTATCAATTAGTCATCAAATCAATAGTTCCCAATTTTGGCCTATAAAAGGAGGCATTTGCCATGCATTTAGGCATCTTGGTTTCCAGATCAAGATCATGCTCTTCCTTTCTCTCTTTGTATTTTTTGTAATGTTTATGCTTTGCTTTCATTAATATTAAGTTTATGCCTTTCATTTCCTTTCCTTTACTTAGTTAACTTTTATGTTCTTATTTTGTTTATCTATTTTTCTTTCTTTCATTATGTCTAGCTAAGTTAATTATGTCAAGGTGAAAAGGTTACACTAATGGTGTAAGAATAAGTATAATGTAAACTTAATATGGACTTTAATGTTTGATACTAACATGTTTTATATTTGTTATCTTGTTCACTCTTTAATACTTTGCTTGTTAAATGACTAATCTTGATTTATGTTGTATAACACTTGCTTTCATTAATATCAAGTTTATGCCTTTCATTTCCTTTCATTTCCTTTCATTTACTTAGTTAACTTTTATCTTATTTATGTTCTTATTTTGTTTATTTATTTTTCTTTCTTTGATTATGTCTAGCTAAGTTTATTATGTCAAGGTGAAAAGGTTATACTAATAGTGTAATAATAAGTATAGTGTAAACTTAATATGGACTTTAATATTTGATACTAACATATTTTGTATTTGTTATCTTGTTCATTCTTTAATACTTTGCTTGTTAAATGACTAATCTTGATTTATGTTGTATAACACTTGGTACAACAAATACTTGGCACTCTCATAGCCCATACTATATGGTATAACCGACACCTGAGCTATGAAAGGAACTTGATTTGTTGTTAACATAAGTTGCTTGGCACTTTCATAGCCCATAATGTATGGTATAACCGACACCTGAGCTATGAAAGGAACTTGATTTGTTGTTAACATAAGTTATAATCATGAATGCTTGACGAGATTTACAAGTATTAACATTAATCAAATAAGATGACTAATGTAATCATGTTAACAATCTATAATCAAATTGAAACCTCCTTTGTGTGTGGTTTCCAATTGAATAATAAGACTTTATACTATACTTGTTTGACATACCATTAGTGGAACCTCTGACCTTGACATTTGTTATTATCATTGTTTAATCCTTACATTAATATTCCATCTCAAAGTTATTATCATCATCATCTTCTTCTTCTTCTTATCCTTCTTTTTATTTATTATTATTATTACTATTATTATTATTATTACTATTACTATTAATACTATTATTAATATTATTAGTATTATTATTGTTGTTGTTGTTGTTGTTGTTGTTGTTATTATTGTTATTATTATTGTTGTTGTTGTATTATTGTTATTTATAATTTGTACAATTAATCTCCCTGTGGTTCGACCCCGGTCTTGCCGGGTTATTTATTACTTCGACACTCCTACACTTGGGAGAAGACATTAATCTTTTAGTCGTGTCAATAATCTTCACAAAACTCATTAAAATCAATAGAACAAAATTCACTCCCTTATCCTTTCCAAGTGATCTTATAGAATAACCTTCAACTAATTCCTTATCAAAAAATCATCTCAACCCAAAATTTTAAGTTATTAAGTGGGGTCCCAAGATATGATTTATATTATTCTCTAACACGCCCCTCAAGTGGAAATTCTTTGGACTTGAAACTTACACAGATCTACACTATTTTGTACTTAATTTTTATCACATAAATAGAGATGGTGAGATTCAAACTCGTGACCGTTTGGTCATCAAGGTTCTAATATCATGTCAAAAAATTATCTCAACTCAAAAGTTTAAGTGGTTAGATGAGGTTCTAAAAAATGATTTATATTATTCTTTAACATTTCAGGAGGAAATGGAGGGAACAATACAACTATGATTGTGATTGCTAGTGTAGTATCATCATTAGCTGTAGCTGTTGCTCTCTTGCTGTTCTGGTATTTTTCATGCTGGAAAGGGCCAAGAAGAACAAGTAGATAAACAATATAAGAGTAACTAATTAAGCTTTTAATTTAATCTTTGGTGTGAAATTGTCATTAGATTAATGTATGAAATTGTAAATTAAGATTTTAATTTAATCTTTGGTGTCAAATTGACTTGTTATTCAAGAGGAGGAAAGAAGCCAAGAAATTCTATTACGAGAAAATTCAAATCACAGCTACCTGAATGAAGGAGAATTGCCTATTACCGGTTATGACAATGGTGAACAAATGCATTACTTCAATTTGACGACCATAAGGTTAGCTACAAACAATTTCTCTGATGAAAATAAGCTTGGAGAAGGAGGTTTTGGCCCAGTTTACAAGGTTCAGATCCCAATACTATTCTCTTGTAATCTTCTAGTACTCAATACTAAATGTTATTAATAGTTGAACTTCAAAACTTCAGGGCATTCTTCCTGCTGGAGAAGAAATAGCAGTCAAAAGGCTTTCCATGGTATCAAAACAAGGTCTTGAAGAATTCAGAAATGAAGTGATGGTCATCGCTAAACTTCAGCACAAAAATCTTGTAAGGCTGTTGGGATATTGCTTGGAAGGAGATGAAAAGCTTCTTGTCTATGAGTACCTGGCAAACACAAGCCTTGATGCCTTCCTGTTTGGTTTGCTTTCTATCGCTCTCATAGTTTTCCCATTTTTTTTCTAATTGTATGCATCCACTTCTACCACCGAATGGAGTTTCCTTATCATTTCCTTTGTGAAGACAGATCCAAAGAAAAGTAGGGAACTCGACTGGCCAAAGCGTGCTAATATTATATCAGGAACTGCAAGGGGCCGGCAGTATCTACATGAAGACTCTAGACTCAAAATCGTACACCGTGATATGAAAGCAAGCAATATCTTGTTGGATGATCAGATGAACCCAAAGATATCAAACTTTGGCACTGCAAGAATTTTCGGAGGGAATCAACTTGAGGCCAACACTAACAAAGTTGTTGGCACATTGTAAGTCCATTTCCTTCATATTAATTCCTATAAATAATACGAGAATGAGAATCATCTGGTAACCTTTACTGTCCTCCACTCAATTTGATGTAGTAATTATTTTTCTTGAGCAGTGGATACATGGCACCAGAATGATTTCAACAAAGTCAGATGTTTACAGCTTCGGAATCCTGTTGTTAGAAATCATTACTGGTAAAAAGAACAGAGGTTTCTACAGCCAAAATCAAGCCCAAAGCCTCCTCTTACATGTAAAACCCTCTTCTTACTGAACCTTATATCAATTCAACATTAACATGAATACAATATCTCTGATCCTGAAATTTATATACCCTGAACAGGCCTGGCAGCTGTGGAATGAAGGCACAGGAAAGGAGTTGATAGACAGAAATATAATCGACTCTTGTCCAGTAAGTGAGGCTTTGAGATGGATCCATATTGCATTACTTTGTGTTCAAGATGATCCTGCGCGTAGGCCAACCATGTCATTAGTTGTTCTCATGCTTGGAAGTAATGCTGTAAACCTTCCCCAACCATCAACAGGTCCAAAATCTCCGGTTAAATTTACTTCAGTCCTGTCTCATCAGTCTTCAGCATCTTTGTCAGGATCATGTTTTCTTGCATCTGATCAATCTACAGCTAGTGCTTCTTGGTAGTTAAGAAATTTATTACATGGTTTCTTTGTAGCTAAGTGTGGTTTGTGTTTGTAAACACTAATAGTCTGATAGAAATTATGGTGCGTTCATGATTATAGTAGGTTCCTCTATAAGCTTTCGTGATGTTGTAAATCATTTCATTTCCTCACATTCTCTTCATCATATATGTCATATATGTTTGATCAGGTTTTCAATGTATCAGAAGTTTAAATTGCAATGTTTATTTCTTCATATATTTGTCATTCTCTTGCCATCAACATGCATGCATGAGACAATCAATGGCATTAATTTTTTAAAGGAAAATTAATCCGCCGGCGACCTCCTTTTTTATTTGTTTCTTAGGCATGATTCTCCTTCCTTGCAAGAGTGGAGATGATGTCTTTGTAAATATATATTTTTACAATAGTCCAATTGTAATGATGATTACACAACTCCATTAAATATATGAAGTTCTGCCTGAAAAATATTAAAGAGAGACCAACAAAAATGTACGAAAACATTGGTATCAATGACTTTAACCAAACTGAAAGCCTAAATATTAAAAGAAATAAAATATTTGTTAGTATTTTATTTTTAAATATTAACTAAATTATCGAAGCTTTAATAATTGATTATTAAATCTTAAAATACCATGCAATATTTTATATTGTTGGAGAGAACTAGCGTGTGCAATTAAAACATCTCATTTATTTTTTTATATTTTATATTTTTTGTCATTTTGGGTTTAACATTAAAAGAAAACATACATAAAAGTTCATTCTTTTTTTTTTTATCTTTTTATTATTTTTTTTGTCTTTTTCATTCCAGATCACCCCCGCCTCGTGGATTCACGCATCGCCACAAGAAATTCCACGAGACGGGGGCGACCTGGAACGACTTCCTCCCCTATTCACCGTCACCTGCAAAAAGAAAAGATGCAACAAGTTTTGGTCCCCTTTCCTTCTCGGTTATTAGATATGCTTCTCCCCACATATCTGTTTTTTTTTCTTTTGGCTTTGCCTCCTTCTATTTTTCAGGTTGCTGGCGGTAAGATCAAGAGGTTGCTGGCATGACTAGGCTTCTGTTGTCGTTCTTAGCAGTAAAGGGCTTTGGGATGAAGAGATCGGAAGAGATGGGAAAAGTTGTGGCCGAGAGAGGGAAAAGTTGTGGTCGGCGGGTTCTGTGGGATGGGAAGCAGTTGACTGAGGGCTAGAGGTTGATGTCAAAGATTGTCTGAGAGGAGGGTGAAAGGAGGCGGCTCTGGTTCTGGTCCGTTTCAAGTCCATGGGAGATGGTCTGTGCAGGCCGGAGATGGGAAGAGGAAGGAATGGCCGAGAGAGGGATGGTCTGGTGAGGTGGAGAGCCGTCTGGGGAAGAGGGAGAGTTAG
Source organism: Populus euphratica (assembly GCF_000495115.2). Taxonomy (NCBI): domain Eukaryota; kingdom Viridiplantae; phylum Streptophyta; class Magnoliopsida; order Malpighiales; family Salicaceae; genus Populus; species Populus euphratica. Next base: position 14,167 of record NW_011500886.1, read on the forward strand.
GCGGTGTGGCTGGTCTGTGGTGGAAAGATGAAGGAGAATAGGGGCAACTGAGGGAGTGAAGATCTGTTGGCTGTGGGGACTAGAGAAAGGGTGCAGGGCTCTCTGGTTTGGTTTTGGGAATGGCGGGGACAGTGACGGTTAGAAGGAGAAGAATGGAGATGGAATGGGAGGGATCCGGTTGTTGAAAAAGGCAGAGGAATCTTTGGTTTTGCGAACGGAGAGCGGCGGCCGGGGCAGAAGAAGATTTAGGTTTACGGTTTTGGTGGTTCCCTCTGACATTTCAGCCCACAATTGCCCCTGTTGTGTGTGTTATTTCCCCTATTTACTGGGAAAGAGTGGCTTAGTCCCCAAACTTGTTTTTTTTATATATATATAAATTCTAATTTTTTATTTTTAAAATTTTTTAAAAACAAGCAACATCAATAATAAGTAAAAATAATAATTTTAAAAATAATATATTAAAAGTTTGACATGTTTAAAAAAACTTTTGAAAAATTATTTTTTTTAAATAAGACTGAAAATGCAAAAAACAATACAAATATATTTGATGTTTTTGTTGTTTTCTATTGTTATTTTTTAAAAAAAACACATCAGATTAAAAACTAGATAACAAGAGACTAAGTGAATCCAAGATAGGCCATGAAACAATTCCAGGACTTCCATCAATCTTAGGAGGAGCAAAACATTTTTCAATGGCAAGTTTGCAAAAGAAAACGAACCTGAATCCCAGATGGTCAATTAAATTATTGGCAGACCGAACAATATAGAGTCCATCACCAAAATGTTCCTCATTTTTTTAACCTGCCTTTCTTGTATTAATGTTTTACTAATGACAACAGAGCACGTAGATGTGTCTGCTGTATCTCCTCAAAAGGCAAAAGTAGCCTTATCCATTCCAAAATTCCATACAGTGGTCTCTAACATGTTCTCTCTCGTTGCAGTTAAACAAATGGAAGGTCGTGCTGAAATTGCATATAGTGATGAGAAACAAATGTTAAGAGGACCGGCTGCCATCCATTTGTCCTTCCAGAATTAGATTGTCTCCCCATTAACAAGTGTGTAGCTGTAGCTATTCTTTTTATTCGAGTAAACTTACATGTATTTTAATTAATTTTATAAATTTTAAAATTAATAATTATAAAAAATTTTAATGGCAATAAAAATTATCCGCTTCAAACTAATAACTACCAAAAAAACAAATTTAGAACCAGATAATTGTAACTATTCTTCAATGACGATGAAATTGTTGTCTAAATTAATGATCGAGGAAGTCCAATTTCAAAAGCAGGGCAGTATGTTCTGCGAATAAAATCATGCCACCCACCTAGATGATTATCCCTTGAATGCTAAAGTCACTTGAATAGCAGTGCTCTATTCTTCCTTTCGTAATGATCCCAATCATAAACCTCGCATGTTTCTGGACCTAATTACAACACTCCAAGCCACTTTGCACATTTTCGCTCCAGATGAAACACCACTCCACAAAAACTTTTATTGGTGTAAGCACCTTGGCAACCCCCCTGCGGCAACAAAAACACTGATAAATAATATAATGGCATGGAGGAGTGAACAGTTTTGACAAGGCAGACACGTCCTGCTAAACTTTGAGACCCTCCCTTCCATCTTCCTAGTCTAGTGCAAAATTTACTAACAACCTGCTTCCAAGTTGAAATTCTCTTCGGATTTTCACCCAAGGGTAGTCCCAAGTATCTGATTCGAAATATGTCCCATTTACAGTGTATTATATTGGCCATATCAGTTGTATAAGACTAATACCGACAAGAGAGCTCTTATGAAAGTCAACTTTCAATCTTGACGTCAATTCGAATCATCATAGGATCCTTCTAACATTAACTAAAGAGCTATACTCATTTTGCATAAACACCAAAGTGTCGTCTGCATATTGGAGATGACTGATTGACTCAATGCCCTAAAAGTATTGTGTTGTCGAAGCCCTTTGAAAAAGAACTCAGAGTCCTTCAACTGCAATGTTAGATAGCAATGGTGATGGTGGATCACCTTGGAGTAAACCACACTTAGGCCGAGATTCTTGAATTGGAGAGCCATTAATGAGAATTACCATTTGTGATCCTAAAATAAATTTATGAACTAATGATATCCATTTGTCTCCAAATCTCACATACATCATCATTTCTTCTAAATAAGACCAGTTAATTGAATTAAAGGCCTTGTTGAAGTCGACTTTTAGTAGGAACCCTTCCCCACCACCTTTCTTGAGACAAAGGATAACCTCATTAGCTATCATGAACCCATCCACCTCCTGAAAATGAAAGTTGTTTGATAAGGACTGATAATAGTAGTTAAAATAGTTTGTAGTTGTGACGAGAACAACTTCCCAACAATTCTGTACACATCATGAATCAAACTGATTGGTATGAACTCCATGAATTTTGTTGGGTGTGTGCTCTTAGGCACCAACGTAATATAAGAAGTGTTAACACTTTTTGTTAATTTTCAAAAATTCAGACACCACACGAAATAACTCGTCTCCAATCAATGGCCAAGTTGTCTTGTAAAAGCTGAATAAGAATCCATCAGGCCTAGGAGCCTTTGAGCCATCACAATCCCAAACAACTCTTCTAAATTCATCCATTGTCATTGTCGCACGGGCATCATGGCAATTGTCTGCTCTCCGGTTGGGTATCCAGGAAAATCAGGAAAATAATTCCTTGTCTTTTATCAATGTATACACGAAATAAGAGTCAAGAGTCGTCCCCAATTATTTTAGTTATTAGAAATTCTAACTAGTCTTAAAAATCGGGTACAGGGACTGATTGCATAACAAAAAGATATCAGCACCTCAAACACATCCTATATAAAATAAGCTGTATTATTTAATTGTCTAATATATTCTAAGGTATTATCGTGTTTTCTATTTGTTAGTCTGTTTAAGATTTAAGATAAGTCCTCCTCAGTAAAAAGATTTTTATCTTGTTGAGTAAAGCTTAATTGTATAAATATCAATAAAGCGTATTTACCTTTTTAGTATTGGGAATACGTCTTATATATAAATTTGTAATCCTAAAGACTAAATGAAAACAAAATATTTTTTTGAAATTTTTGAAATATTGATTTAGTTCTTGTTATTAAAGTTGAAAATAATAATATGGTGATTTTTAAAATTAATTAGGGTTGCTAATAATTAAAATACTATATGAAGACTTTTAATTATAGAAAATAGATAAGGAATTCTTGTCTCCACTATTTTCCTAATTTTCCCAGATACCCAACTTGAGAGTGGACGATCGCCAAGGTGTCGTATACATGAGATGGTCATTGACTGTTCCAGCTCAACAGACTGTGCAAAAGAAAGTTTGTTGAACCCAACCAAACCCATTTGTGACCTTGTAGAACCCAGACTTGAAAAATACGCAGCAGCAGCAGCCTTAATTGTATGTGGTGTAGTGTGTGTTACTCCGTCAAATAAAATCACTGTTATATTGTTTTTTCCCTATCTGATACTGGTTGTTAAGTGGAAAAATTTGATATTTCTATCTCCTGGTTTACACAATGTCTGTTGAGACTTTTGCCTCTAAATGGCTTCCACGTATTTATTCAATGTCCACTGTTTATAGCTAAGTTCATGCCATTAAGAGATCTCCTGATGACTTAGAGAACAACTCTCCCTTTTCTTTTTCCAGTTACTGGAGTCAGCTTTGAATCTGCGAAAGCCTCTCATCATGATTGCCAAAAGAATTCTTATTCCATTTCTGGATAGTAGATGCCAATTAACTAAGCTTTCTTAACAAGCTGAATCTGCCAGCATGCTCAGCACAAGCTTCAATACAGGAGAGTTCGAAATTCTTAGAAAATAAACGGTGATGCAGCCAGCAGTTGAGAAACTGTAATCGATAAAGCACGGGTTCTGAAAATTGCATATGACATTCTGGAGTAGCAAAAGCTCTATCAACACGGCTCATTTCATTGACTATCCTCGAAAGCAAGTGTATCGATGATCATTTAATGGATACTCCAGGAAGTTACACCCACTAATATAGTCTCTAAATTCCCTTGCTCCTAGTTGATTAGGTAATTACTACTATCAATTTGATGCAAGGTTGCATTGAAATCACCAACTAAAAATAATGGTACCCGAAAGGAAGCCTGTAGAATGATGATTTCCTCCCACAATAGTCGTCTATCCTTGATTGAACACCTTGCATAGACACCTATTATTGCACAAGAAAAATTTGTCTGAACATGTGTTCCTAGGATTGCTATCCATTACCCCCTGTACTCAATGAAATCAACCTTAAATGATTCATCATTCCACATCACAAGTATTATGCCAGCATAATTAACTGAATATACTGTGAACCACCTAACCCTCTGATGAATCCGAATTCCATTTACAAAACCTGTTGTACAGGATCTCTCCTTAGTTTCAGGATAAAACAAATGTCAATAGTATTTGCAACAACATCTTCCTAATAGAAAACTATTTGGCAGACATGCCCAGCCCACAACAATTCCAAAGTAAAATCTGCATAGGAAAAGAGATGAAACTCTTACCAAGATAGGCGGAACGTTGCAGCCTTTAGTTCGCTGTCCAGTCTGCAATCTCCCTATCAATCTGATGGCCAATGTCTTTTTAAAAAATTCAGCTGTATTGTCAAAGCCCGGAGCCTCCCCTGCTTATAGGATTCCTTCTACCTCAGCTGTTGTGCCGCTATCTGGAATGTCAACTGCAAGAATTGGTTGAGTGTTGCGGATGTTAATTTTACGAATGCCAGAATCCATGGAGCATGACAAATCATCATCACCAACGCTGAAGAGGAGTGCATTCCAAGATTTCAAGAAACAGAATAGTATCAGAAACAGGTGTGTACAGGAACTCCAAATCCCATCCATTACGGCAACATACAAGTTGATCGGCACTTGGTTCCATGTCAGTTACATGGTCAACTTCACCAACGCTGGCGGAATCAGATGTGTGTTCAGTGCTGGAATCAAAAGCCCCCATGTTGTAGTCAATAAACTCAAAAACGGGATAATGCAGTGGATAAAGTTCTTTGAAGACATCTTAATGGATCTATGATGTCTGGTAAGCATTAAGAAATCACATGGTTTAAATTCTATGTTAACTTGAAAATGTATTAAAATAATATTTTTAATATTTTTTAAATTTATTTTTAATATTAACATATTAAAATGATCTAAAATTATAAAAAAAAAAAATTAAAAATGCTTTCTGTACACAAAAACAATCACACTTTTCAATCCATGATAACAAAACTTGTTTGCGTGCATGATTTGAAAGAAACGTTCTGTATTAGAAAACCCTAGTAAAGAAAGCTAGAAAGCTATATATATATTTGATATCCGTAAAAAGACTATATATTATCTACAAGTATACGTTTTACTAATATTGTGCAGGGTTTTGTCAGATCTATTTTCTTATAACAAGTTTTAATTTTCATATTTTTTTATTTAATTAATGTGAAAATAATAGTTCAATTGTATCAATTTGATAGGAATAAAATTAATAGGTATTTAAAAAAAATATTTGAGGGTCAAATTATTAGAAAAATAAGAAGGGTGTTGAGCCAATCATGTGTTAAAAAAAAATAGCATAATAAAAAATATATATTTCTCAAATTAAAAAAAAAACTTTTACACCCTGCCACAATTTAATTGGTTCAAAGATTTAACTTGCGCAACTCCCAATCATTTTTTAATTACAACACTTTGTGTCAGCCCATTATGTTTTTTTGTTTGGCACATGAAATAGAAGAGCTGGCGAGTAAGTATGCCCCTACGCGACTCACGTCCAACTTCTACATTGATTTTTCTTGGTGCGTATGGGTTTGTTTTTCAATGTATTAAAAGTGTTGTAATTAAAAATCTAGTGTGTTTCCGATATCTTTTTTTTTTTCTTTTTTTTCTTTTTCTATTTCCTCTGTCCAACTCTGATTATTTTGCTAGCCTATTTCTTCTTCTTCTTCTTCTTTTATCTACCCAAACTGTTATTTGGTCTCTTCATTTTTATATAATCTTATTTTTAGTTCTATTATTATGATTATTCCATCAATTAAACTTATTTTTATTCAAGTTATTTTTTTGAGAAAAAATTAACTTATTTTAGTAATGGCATTCGAAAATAAATATTAACTTTATTTAAAAAAAACATTATGCAAATGATGATGATAATAATAATAATAATAATAATAATAATAATAATAATAAAACTAAAGTTAACTAAATATAAAAATGATGGAACCAAATGAAGAAATGAGCTAGAAAAAAATGAAGAAAATCTTTTTTAACATGTCAGACACACATGAATGTCTCTCACCTTAGCAACTAGTTAAATTATGCTAGTTTAAAAGAAAAAAAAATCCCAATTATTGTAGTTTGAGAAATAGATTTTTGCATTGTGCTAGTTTGGGTAAAAAATCTAAATGGATTGCATAATATACTAGCCTTTGGGTCTACCTTTTGCTGCAGGTAAGATAAAAAAATCAATAATAACATAAATATGACTCTTGTTATTTTTGCCTACATGCTATGAAATATCTGAAATGAGAAATGAAAACTATATTGTTAATATATCGAACCAAATTAATTGACAATCATAAACATTAATAAATGGAAAAAAAATATATGTGGTTTGTTCAACCTAACGGACCAATAGCGAATTAGTTGGCTTGCTCAAAAGATGGTACGGTTAAAAACAAATTTCTTATGCCAATTATTTTAACCTTCTCTGATCTTAACTTAAATATGAAATGATGAACTAGCAAAGAATTAAATTTAAAAAAAATAAAGAAAAAAAATAAAAAGATAATGACACACTGTATTGACCTGAGTAAAAACATGAAATTCATAACCTAGATAATAAACATTATTATAATAGATTAATCCGGTTAGATAATTTATCTTTTTTCTTTTGTTTTCCTTAATCTCTTGTTGGTTAGCCTTAATTAGGTTTTAATTGACAACGAAATAGATTAAAATTGAAAGTAAATTAAAGAGTTATGAAAGAATTGATAATGAAATTTTAAAAATATTTCGTGTTATATCGATCTTTATCAACTTGAATTAACTGACAAATTTTATAACTTGGATCATAGAAAGGATCTCAATTAGTTAAAAAAAAAAGAAGATAAAATAGTATTTTTTTATTTTAAGTTAAATAAAAAAATTTAATGATAACAAAGTATTAAATTGTATTTTTAAAGAATGGATGACATGTCACCTACCTTTACCTGAAAAAAAAAAAAGACAACGAATCATCTATCTATCTAGATTTCGGCTACTATAATGGTGGCTGAAAAATCAAGATATGTTTTCTTTGTTTTTCAAAAAACACATTTTGTAATCTATTTTAACCAAAAAAAACACACACACACCTCACAAACACCTAGAAACCAATTTATCAACCTCATAAACCCTAAAAGTAGTCTAAATACATGAAATATAAAGGACTGGGAGGGTATAATTTAGAAATTTGAAGGACTAAATTTTATTTTTTAGACCAATTTTAAATACACCACCTATTTTCAATGTCTTTTTCTAATTTGATCCTCCTTTCAATTTTTGTCGCCCATAAATATAAATATAAAGTAACTAGCTATTAATTTTGCAATTAAAGGATGTAATCAATGAAAAATAGTTAAGGAAGAAGAATTAAATAAAAAAAATATTACTGTAATTCAAAGTGTAGTGGGAGTGTATAAACAATATTAGTTGTTGAAGACCCCTTCCATTATTTATTTTTGAATACATGCTATCTTAGAAAACGACTGCAACTGTTCAATAACCCAGACACGTGGGTCACCCAGCCTATTGACTTCGACCTCACATTCAGCTTTCTTGTGACTATTTTAGGGTCATACCTCATTTAGAATGTTTGGCATTGATTGTTATTGAGTTTCAATTTGTCTTTTATTAAGAATTTTACTTTAAATTATTTTTTTAATATTATTAGATCATTTTTATGTGTTAATGTTAAAAATAATATTTTAAAAAAATATTAATTTGATATTTTAAAAAAAAATTAAAACACAATATTTACGACACCATTAAACACCTTTCTAAACCTAACTATATACATATTTTTTTATTAAGTCTCTAAATAGTTTTCCATGTTAAATCTCCTAGTCCTGCAAAGAAAGAGAGTATAATTTTCAGTTTCTGAATTTGGACAAAATATCGCATCAAGTGGTTATTGTCTTTGATGACAGACTCCTTTTTCCATAATAATAGATTGATTTTATTTTTTTTTTGATTTACATGGGGTGTCCGGGCCAGCTTACGCGCACCACGATTAATCCCCACGGCCCACTGAATACCCTGCAAACCCAGCAGACAGGTAAGGCAGCGCGGGGCTGACAGGCATGCAACTCCAAGGATCGAACCTGTGGCAGTGAAAGGAGCAAATACTCCTGCCACCGCTAGGCTAATGCCGTGGGTGCTCCCACCCCTTGTTGTTGGCTTCAAGAATGTTCGTGTCTTTATAGCATGAACCTAGCCCTCTACTCGTGCTATCTCACAAGACTATTTTATGATATTGCCAGCGTGATTAAGAGAAAACAAATGATAGACATAAAATAATTTAGTTTTATTTTTATTAAATGAAAAAAATAATAAGCAGACTAAATTTACAAAACAAAAATCATGATATTTTAGAAAATAATTTTTATTTAAAATAAAACAAATAACATATCTTGGTTCATAATTCATTAAACACAAAAGAATGAAATGAGGTAAAAAGAGAAACTAAAATATTAGTTCTAATCAACTTAAGTTAGCATGATAAACATGTAACCCTGGTAATCAAGGTCACACCAACTAGAGAAATCATATCAAACTTGTTGCCCAGATAATAAAATCAGAATAACAAGATAGAAAAAAGTAATGAGAATTATAAAAATGATTTGAAAAAAAAATGTCAACCAGTGTTAATTTCTGAACTCATGATTTAGGTCAGTAGACTAGAAGCACCCTGTCTGTAAAAACTATAAAACTCAATTCTCAATCAATTAAATATTAAAAAATAAACTTGAAAAAAGAATTTTAATTATACAAAAGGATTAATAAAATAGTAAGTGTAAAACAAAATGTAAAAAATCACAAAGCTAAATGAAAATAAGTAAAAAAAAAACAAAATCAACATGCATTAACTTTTCAAACTTATGACCTAAAGAATTAGATTAAAAGCATCCTATTTAAAAAAAATCATAAAGCTCAATCTCCAACCAATTAAATATTGAAGGATTAATTTGAAAAAAGAATATCAATTGAAAAAAAAAAGATTAAAAAAAAGACAATTAAAAGAACAATGATCAAAATTAAAATACCAAAAACAATTATTTTTGATTGAATGGTGTATTTAAAAAGAAAAATCAATTGAATAAAAAGACCAAAAAAATAAAAATAATAAGGATTAAAATTAAAATAAATTTTTTTATTGAAATGTAAAATTGAAAAGAAAAATGAATTTAACAAATAAAAGGTCTAAAAAATCAAAATTATGAGGACCAAATTAAAGAATATAATATTTGGTAAATTGAGATTGAAGAATGAAATTGAAAACAAATAAAATTTCTACAAAACAACAAAGAACAAAAACAATAAATCAAAAGATTAAAAACTAAAGTAGAAATATCAACAATAAAAAGAGACAAGTTGTAACTTTTAAAGAAGGAAAGAGAAAACAAAAGGTCTACCAGCAACAAACTATATCATTATCGTTTACACACATCATACAACCAGGAAAGAATATGATGGTGCTTTCAATGACTTGACAAAATGAAATTTTTAGATGCCGAGTGGCATCGCCTAAACTATATAGGCACCTCTCATGTATTAGCAAGTGTGCTTCATGTGCACCAATCTTTCTTTTTTTTTTTTTGTTATTATTCTCTCTCAATTGCCCTAAACTACCCTACTAATCAAGAAAAAATCTTTTTAAAAAAACAAAAAAGCCTTTGTGGCTTTTTTTTTTATTTTCAAGGGCATTTTGGTCATTTCCCCATGCTTTTGATTTTTTATTAAATTTTATATTTAGTCAAGTACAAAAATGTTCCTCATCATCTTACATGATAATAACAAAAAACCATTTTGAAAATATCAAATTGCCCCTTGATGCTAGTATTAGAGATTTTGTTTTTAAAAGTATTTTGGTTTTTTCACTAAGTTTTGAAATATAAAAAAATATTTATTTTTAATTAGTTTGATAATAACTAATATGTAATGAGAAACTAGGTTTAAGTTATTTGGTGGCGGAAACAAATATATCATTAAATTATTATAATAAAAAGTGAAAATAAATCTAAATCTATAGTATTTTTCAATATAAATTTAGATTTTAATAATGATACTATCTTTAAATAGTTATTATTTTCTGTCAATTAGAAAATACTAGATGTCATTAATTAGACGACGACAAAAACACTTTTGAGATTAAGTAGACAACGATACTAGGAGGTGTTTTATAATAAAATAAGGACTCTAAAAATATTCAAAGAATTTTTTGATGATTTGTAAAAATTATAACAAATAAAATTTTATTTTTGAACAATACAAATACATTTTTTTTATGTAAGTAACCATAACAATTTTCTGCTATTTATTAGAAAAAATTCAATGAACCCTCGGAAAAAAGTTTAGAAAAAACATGACTTTTGTTATAAATATAAAAAATTCCCATTGTCAAACATAATTTCAATCAATAAACATATAATATGTTAAGGGTGTAGAAAACTTTTAAAACATAAATTGTTGTGAATGTTTGATAAATGTGTAAAAAAATATGTGTGTAAGAGGTTCAATAAATAGTAATCAATGTTTAAATTAAATATAATCATAAAAATTATATAATGGATGTTTGTATCCTAAAGGGGAAAAATAATTATAAAAGAAATAATCACTTAACAACCCCCCCAAAAAAAAAAAAATTGCCACTTTTTTTTCAAAATATACCCAACAAGGTTAAAGAGGCTTAATCTATATCCTAAAAGAAATACATATAGTGTAACTCCTCAAAAAAAGAAAATGAAAAGGGAGAGAAATACTACATAATATTTAATGTACAGTTAAATGAATACATATTTCAATACTAACAATATCTCCATTTCTCCATGAACAAAAGAAGTTATTCAATAGCATATTAAAGAACTAACAGAAACACTAGCACTGGAAAGGCCACGCCAATTGCAACTCGATGTGGCGAGGATCTTGTGGAACCTGCAATTTTGCCGAGTGACAAGAATATTTCAATTTCAATTTAGGATAAAGTATGTTTGAAAATGTGATTTTTAAAATATTTCTTATGTTAAAATATATTAAAATAATATATTTTTATTTTTAAAAAATTATTTTTAAAATCAACTCATCAAAATAATTATTATAAAATGTATAACATGTATATATGAAAATAAAAAATTAATATAGAATTATTTTAATATTGTAATTTCAATAATTACTGTGGTATCCTATGTATAAATATAAATGTAAAGATTAGTTAAGGTATAACCTATCACATTTTATTATTCTCAATTATAATCCAAAACATACAAAAAAAAATAATTTTTAATAAAAAAACAAACTTTGAATTTTTTCAAAACACAGGTTAGTGTGCATTTCCAAATACTCTTCAAATCAGGAATTCGATCGACAATTCCAAAAAAAAATATAAATAAAAAATATCACATTTCAAACAAACAAAGAGACAGAGAGCAATAATTTGAATAATTCACAAAACTCATTTCCCTTCGCAGCAGGTGTTGAATAGTTGAAGTAGAACAGGTAGTCATAGTACCACATTCTACAACTAGATCCATAAATATCCCAACTTCTCTTATTTCCAATAATATTTAAAGATGTCACCAATTAGAACAAGCACTTGTCACAGTTATGTTAGGTTGGTTGCTATTTCATGTAAGGCACCAACCATTAACCATTGACTTTTGGTAGCCACCATTGTTGAATGAGCTAGAGTTGGTGGCCACCAATATTGACAACAAAGCAAGAAGAGCCTCCATGAATGCCTATAAATAGAGGCATATGTGAGAGAGCAAAATGAGAGAAGAAAAAGAGCCAAAGATGTGAGGACTGCAGGAGAGAGTGGGCTGCCATTGCAGCACTAAAAAGAGAGAAATAGAGTGAGGTTGAGAGTTGCTCAAAGAGAGGATGATTCCTCCTCCTCTATTGTTGTAAATCTTGTACTCTCCCTACATAATGCAATGGCTTCTCCCGTGGATGTAGGTGATTTGCCGAACCACGTAAAATATTGTGTCAGTGTGCTTTCCCCCCTATGAGCAAGTATCAGAACATCACCGGTTAGAATTCCCAACAATTAGTATCAGAGCTTTTGGTTTAAAGTGGTGTTTGATTTTGCTCAAAAATAAAAGTTGTCAAAATTATGTTTTGACTATATCACTGTGTAGAGGAGGAAGAGACAAAGCCACTGGTGAAAACCGCGTCAAAATAAGACGTCGGAAATCGTCGCACGCGATGGTAGGGTGACTGTCCACGTCATCAACCATGTCAGCAGTTCTGCACAGTCATCAGACACGTCACCTGACATATTAGCACTCTGACCAGTCAAACTGCCATGTCATTAGGCACGTCAGCAGTTCTGCACAGTCATCAGGCACGTCACCTGACACATCAGCACTCTGACCAGTCAAACTACCACGTTACTGGCCACGTCAACTCTGCCACGTCAGTCGAAAATCCCCTGGGACTGCCACGTTAGATTTGGTTGACCCTATATGTCCTGCGTGGGTGACACGTCATCACAACCATGTCAGCTCCCTGGGTTTTGATCTAGTGTGGTACAGCGATTATTCCTCCTACCACGTGGCGTCATCTGCAGCGTCCAGTGATCCCAAAGTTTGATTGTTTAAATCTGAGTCATCCGAAGTCCGATTCGGGTGATCTTAGTGTCGTTTCTAATATTTTTGGCCATTCCGGACACATCTGTAAGGTTAGATTTTGTAGATTCAAAGCCGATCTGAGCTGAGTTGGAGCTGAGCCGAGCCGCGAGCCGAGGGACAGGATTCTGTGTGGCGGAGTCTATGTGCAACTGGTTCTGAGATTGAATCTGGGCCGTTTATCAGGCCAGAATTGTTTTGATCAAATCTTAGCCGTCTAAAGTGTGATTTGGACGATTTCAGACTTGTTTCAACTAATTTGATCGTTCCGGATGCAATGGTATGGTCCGATCGTTGAGATTGAGATCAGAAATGGTGATGGTGAATTATTAAAGAGAGATTGCCCGATCAGGAGGCATCTGATGGTCATCATGGTGGTCGATGGAGCTGAAGAAGAAGAAATTACATATGTTTGCCCAATTACATGTGTTGAACTATTATGTGGGGAATTTTAATTGTCTTGAGGGAAGGTAAAATTGGGACACTCTGGACACCCGATCATTTGGACAATTTGAGGTGGAGAGTGAAATTTGATGAAGACCAATCTTGATGAATCTAAGCACTGGTAGTCTCGCCAGATGTTGAGAAATCAGGTATAAAACAAGGATACCACAGATCACTTGTAAAGGAAAGCCGCGACAAAGCTAGCAAATGGTTGTATATACGAAAAGACAGTACGATGGATAGATATGGCCTAAGAAGTTCTGGCTAGGAAATTGGGTTTTAAGCGGGACCGTTGTGACCCCTCCAATCTTTCCTGGGAACTTACTTAGTGGAAGGATTATCCATACGGTACTATTTTCGTATATGTGACAGTTTGTTATGAAATTGTTGAAGACTAGCAGAATGACGGTATAAAGGAACAGTTGGGTTCCGTATGATCAAGGATCTGATGGAGTGGTGATTTCTCCAAGGAAGTTAGATTCGGTGACTGTAATTTCTCGAGGGGAGAATTGATGAAGACCCTGATAATGGAAGAGAAATACAGTAAAGGGATAAAGATTGGCACCCTATTTTGACTTGGATAGATGTTGTGACAGGATGAGCTGCTGTCAAACATAAGCAAAGAATAGGGAGAAATCTAGAGAACCAAAATTGCACGAGAGCACACGAAGATTGTGTAGGAGTACTTGGAGGATCCAACGAGGTACTGTAATGAGACAGCAAGTGCGAGAAGAATAAGTGTTCCCAGATGAAGCTCAGAGCAGAGACTATGAAAAAGTTGTACAACAAGAAGTCTCTTATGCTCTTGATAAAGGCAACAAGCAAGGACCTTTCAATGCATGCAAGGATGGAAGGATGAGCTGTTGCAGATGCACCTAATTAAGGGGGTGCAAACGCCTTTGATAAAAGGCGACTGCCCATGATGAAAGGCGAAGACACCAAAAGAGTTGGTGTAGGTGGAGCTGTTAAACAGAAAAGGCGTAGAAGCTCCAAACATAGAAATGGAGGTGGAGGATTGCGAGGAGTATATCACAACTTTCTCTTTCTATGTGATCAGTGGCAATGAACTCTCCCAAGTCCATATGGTGATAGAGAATCTTAATCACTGGAGACATCCCCGATGAAGGAGGATGTGACTGCTTTATGACGAACAAAGACACCTCAGATAAAAGGTGTGTGGGCCATGAAAGGAACCCAAGTATAAACTGCCGCATGACGATGAGTGGAGACACCTTAGAAGAAGGTGTGAGGACCATGATATGAGTCCAATTTCAGACCGTCTCATGAAGACAAGCAAAGACACCTCAGGAGAAGGTGTGAGGACCGTTATATAAGTCCAAGTTTAGACCGTCTCATGACGACAAGCGAAGACACCTTAGGAGAAGGTGTGAGGACCGTGATATGAGTCCAAGTTCAAATCAACTCATAATGACAGGAGGAGACACCTCAAAAGAAGGTGTGAGGGCCATGATAGGAGCCCAATTTCAGAACGCCCTAGAGCCAATGTGATGGTTGGATGTAAGTGGACAAGTGTATAGCCAATGAAGTGGCTATGATGAGTATGGAGACAAATACAGGATTGACTTTCATAGATATTGCTCCCATGCTAAAGATCAATGAGTTAGAAGACATTCGCCTTGAACAATAAATGGATGACTTGTGGAGCATTAAGACGCGGCTGTTATGAAGGAGCAGAGAGCATGCACAGGTTCCGGGAACAAGTTGACTCTTGTCAAGGTGGTGAGCTCGGTAATGGCATTGTAATACTTAGAGTATGAAGACAGATATGGATCAACCTTTTATGGGTTGCCCCCATGGTTAAAGGTGGAAAGCTACCTGGACTCTTGAGACTAAGAGTGGGAGACTCATGGAGAAGGCGTGGTTCCTAGGGTGGAACAGAGGGCAGACGCAACTCCTGGATTAGTAGACTCTTGGAAGAGTGGTGAGCTTGTGATCATATTGAGATACTCAGATAATAACTGTCTCACTTGAAATATCTGTTTGAGGGGGGTGTTATAAGCCTTGATGTGAGGCTTGATGAATCATTCCGGATCAAGCATGGTTGATACGCTCGAAGGGGAATGTTGTTCCAGAGACAAGCGTTAACACTATTCAGATGTGATGTGGTAGACCATCTGGTTATAGTGATCCTTTTATGTGAGAAAAGGTGTGTTTTGGTTACTCTGATGATTGAAAGGTTTGGCGAGTACCTATAAACTTGGCCAAAGATGCTTTCAGAATGGAAAGCTTGGAAGAGCTGCAAGATGCAAGCTTGTGTTGAAGAAGCAAGAGGACAGTTGCCCCATATGAATGGCAAAGGGGGTGATTGTTAGGTTGGTTGTCATTTCATGTAAGGCACCAACCATTGACCATTGACTATTGGTAGCCACCATTGTTGAATGAGCTAGAGTTGGTGGCCACCAATATTGACAACAAAGCAAGAAGAGCCTCCATGAATGCCTATAAATAGAGGCATATGTGAGAGAGCAAAATGAGAGAAGGAAAAGAGCCAAAGATGTGAGAAATGTAGGAGAGAGTGGGCTGCCATTGCAGCACTAAAAAGAGAGAAATAGAGTGAGGTTGAGAGTTGCTCAAAGAGAGGATGATTCCTCCTCCTCTATTGTTGTAAATCTTGTACTCTCCCTATATAATGCAATGGTTTCTCCCGTGGATGTAGGTGATTTGCCGAACCACATAAAATATTGTGTCAGTGTGCTTTCCCTCCTATAAGCAAGTATCAGAACATCACCGGTCGGAATTCCCAACAAGTTACTCTTGCTGAGATCTCTAGTGTATTGAGCCATGCCATACCTCTTCCCACTCTGTCCAACATCCAATACTGCGGTATAGAACATCGAAGGCTGGTTAGGAGTTTTAGAAGCAAGCGTTTTTGTGAAGTTAAGTCCTTCAGAAACCACTTTTGCATCTTCAAAATTGGTGTCATTGTAAGTTGCCATTATTCCTGATTGATCGAATGCACCGAAAAAGCTCCGGTCTGAATACCTTACGAGACACCACTGAAACCAAAGCGTAGCACCTATACTGTTTGAGCAGCCTTGTACCACGGTAACATTCTTGATGCAGGCTGCACAGTCTGTGGCAGAAATATCACCTCTGCATTGTGTAAGGCCATAAATCTTGTTAGCACCTTTACCTGCTGCGGTCGTGTAGAAGCCATTTTGGATAGGCGCATTGGCAACAAGTGAATTCAGCAGATCGCTCAGATTGGCTTGGTATTCAACTTCGGTACATTGCGAACCGAGATCGGAATTACTGTCAGCATCGCAAGGGCTAGATAACAGCAAAAAAGTTGAAAATAAAATGGATATTAACAATTCCATACTTTGAGTCCAAGGGAAACGAAGGGCAGAGATCATGAATGGGATGTGTTCTCTACTGATGTTCACATCATAATCACAACTATCAAATCGTTGCATTTGTGGGGAATGTAATCATGCCGTGTAGAATTTGTTTGGCGCTACAAAATTGAAGTCAATGAAACCTAGTTGTACTGTTCATATCGTAAATGCATTATTATATATTTGTTTAGCACTACAAAATTGAAGTCAATGAAAGCTAGTTGTACTTGTTCTTATCATAATTTTTTGGCATTGGAAAATGGATGTGGATGAAAACAGTTGCTTAAATGAAGCTCCATATGGATATGCTAAGCAATATAAAAATTGAAGTCAAACAAAACTAGCTTGTTTCTTTTTGTTGAATTAAAGCTTGCTGGTCCTCTAAGGCTGAAGTTTAAATGGAACGGCCATTGTAAGGTTTCAGTTTTTTTTGGATGGAATTTGATTTCAATAATTAATTTTAATATGATATCAAGCCGTTATGAGGTCTCATGTCCTAGAAAATATTCTGAAGCCCAAGTCACTTGACAGAGGCCGAGAGACGGGCTACAAGTGAGGGACATTGATGAACATATTCATATTAAATAAATAAACTCCATAAACTTATAAATTTGAGAAAGAGTCATCCATATTGAATAAATAAACTCCACTTATATAGAAAGAGTTATTATCCCTTAATAATATAAGGATAAAGAAATTTATTAAAGGTAAATATCCAAAATATTATTAAGAGTAATATAAATATATTTATTTTTAACATAAGGATAGATTTATGCCTAAAATGTTATTTAGAACAATTTAATTGCACGTCATTGAAAGAAATTTCAATTATAATTAGGGACATTTTAAATTTTTATTTTATGGTTTATGAGTAATGAAAATATAAAATACTCAGACAACAATGAATTTTTAAAACACCTTGAATTTTCTTAGATTTCTCACTTAGTTTTTTATTTCTTTTCCTTGCGATTTACGAGTCGCGAACACCTGAAATATTAAGGGGAAAATAAGCTTTTAAACACATTGAATCTCCTTAGATTTCTATATTAGTTGTCTCTTAAATTATAGGTTAAATTTAGTTCAAATCAAATACAGATTTCAAGAGATCTGCATCGGTTCTCCTTAGTACTCTATAGATATATCTAAAGGTATAATCGATATTGGTCAAGGGTTCTCTCTTTTAGACTTTGAGCCCAAGTTCATTCATCATAGCAAACTTATCCTAGAAAAACTGATGGGATTAGAGAACATCAACACCATAGAAATTATAAGGCAAACCAAACACCAACTAGCTTACCTTAAGTAGGGAGTACTAGGGGTGTTAAAACCTTCTCTTTACATAACCAGTCCCTTGCCTTAGAATCTTTGAAAGATCAGTTAGATTTCCTAGTGACCATAATACTAGGTAACAACTCTCTTTTTCATAAAAACAAACACCTCAAAATCAATTCCTCGCTCCAGAAAGGGTCGCCGCGACGTTGTGCTCTCGATAGGGTACGACAATCCATTAAAAGAAAAAAATATATTAATTATTACAAATAAAAAGAAGAATAATTAATAATAAGGTTCTATATATGTATATTTCTATCAAAACTCTAAATAATAAGACTTTGAAAAATATTTTTGCTTGCCAATAATAATGGCATGGCAAGAGTACAACATGTGAAACTAGCTTCAGAAACATTGCTTCGTCTTCTTCTTTTTTTAGAAAAGAAAAATAAACCTGGTTGTATATTACTCTATTTTTGTTCAAAAATGCCTTGTCTAAACAAACATTAGACACCAAACATGAATGAATAGAAAGAGCTACACCAAGGTTGTTAAAATTATTTTTTAAAACATGATAAAAAAAAACAATATAAACTCGAGTCATAAACTCGGATTGTAAAATTGCAAAATCATAAATAATTTTTGTAACTAATTATATATTGACAATTTTAGCTACAAAATTAAATTACATTAAAATCTAATACAGTGATTCAACAATATTATAATCAATGAATGATCTAAATAAAATGAGAGAAATAGATAGTATAAATCAATAAATTAATAACATGGAGAAATAAAAAATTTTAGAACAAAACTTCTCAATACAAGAAAATCACTAAA
Source organism: Populus euphratica (assembly GCF_000495115.2). Taxonomy (NCBI): domain Eukaryota; kingdom Viridiplantae; phylum Streptophyta; class Magnoliopsida; order Malpighiales; family Salicaceae; genus Populus; species Populus euphratica. The sequence continues at coordinate 32,981 of NW_011500886.1, forward strand.
AGGTAGGAAATACACATGAACCTAATGACAACTTCTTTGTTCCCATCACAATAATTTTTAATGGACTCTTTTCGAGTTACAAGCTAATAAGCCTAAATTAGTAATTAATTCATATAAATTCAATAATAAAATAAATTCCATAAACAATGTTTAATGTGTTAAAAAACATTCAAATTAAAAACAATTGTTCAAAAATAAATAAATAAAATAATAAAAAAGTCTTCATGTTAATTAAAATTTTTCCATGTAGCCCGAATCTCCAATTTTTGCATATATTTTGGCAAATTTGAGTCCTGATTTAAAACATGTCATTCTCTCTTGTCTGGATAAATTATTGAGCTTATGATATATGGTTGGAAAGCTTTAGATGTCTAGCTTCTAACCTAATTTTAATCGTAGCAAAATTCCACTGGTAGCTTCAAATATGTATTGAACAATACATGAAGGTTTAGTTTGATATATTTAATAAGATTCGTCTACTAATTTTGACCCTCAAAAATATTATGGTCCTGAACTCCAATTACCTTGAAAATTTACCACAATATATTTTTTTATCTAATATTTCCCTGAAAAATTTTAGCTATATCTAATGTTTAGTGTGAAAGATATATTCAATCTCGCAAAACTAGTCAAAAGATATTTTAAATTCAAATTTGGACGTCACTTAGTTCATATTATAAATTTAGTAAACTTGTAAAATTGAATCAAGTTTACTGAATTTATTAATTTTGAACGAGTTAAGTTTGATTTTACTAGTTTCGAGTTTTTAGTCCGATTTTACAAATTAAATACATATTGACTCGTAAAATCATATAATTTAAAAAGTTAATCGCGATTGTATATATAACAATTAGTTATATGTTATAAGATTGCTATTTTCTATACTTGATGGAAAATATATAGATCTAAATCTCAACGTAAGCATAACTCAGTTATGACTGTGAATAGAGAAATCAAAGATATAGGATAAACATAGACTGTAGATGTTAGATTTCATTGAGAAGCCTAGAGTGGCGCGGACTAGAAACAAGAACCAGAGAGAAGATGAGCCTAGTTCATAAAAAAGGATTAAAGAGTCAAGCGCAAAAGTCCTAACACGTCTCAATAGACATGAGTAGTTTGGTATATGTGTTTGTGTTCAACATGGAATTCTAACAGTAGAAAAAGTCTAGATGTATCTTGATCGATACATGACTTCATACAAGTAGACAACCTACCTTCTACAATAAACGATCATGTTCAAGAAGTCTTTAAGGCTATAGCTTCATTCAGCTTCTTCATGCTTCACGGATAAATTCGATTGGATTCAAAGGAAGTAAGTGAAAAGAAAGTAAATTCGATTGGATTCAGATTGGACTATAGGTTCACAAATTAAATATTCTAGGTCCTCTTCACTTTCACTCCCCACGAAAACAAGAAATCCAGGCATTAGAAATTTTTGGTTCGTGGATAATTGTATTAGCAATCACAAAAGCTTTCCATATGATCTGATTTCTGTCATTTTCTTTTCTCTTTTTTTTCCCCTTCATGCATTCCTTATTTCTTATGCACTACGATTTGAGAGAGGACAGCTTATAAAACATAATCTCTCTGAAAAGGAAAAAAAAAGACAAAAAACGCAACGATCTTTTTATAACAAAGTTCTTATATTTTTATGTCTAGAAAAGATTTGTGTAATCAATGCGTAGGGTTTGCAGGTACAGAGTTGACATTTTATGAATGTATATAAAAACGCACGTCAAAATTACCTCATAGACATCCATTGTTTGTCTATTGATTAATGATCGAATATATTGCTCAATTTATGAGATTTTTATTGAACATATTCAATTTTGAACTGTAGAAATTTATCATCTTATAATAAATTCTTTTTAAATGATATTTATTGTGAAAAATTCATAATGATTTTTTTTTCCCAATATATTAATATCTGATCTGAATACATGCATATATATACTATGAGAAATCCAAACTAGTCTTTTTTTTCTTTTTTTTTTTAATTCAACAAGGGTATCCTTTAAACCCATAAGTTTCCTTCTCAAATGGAATACTTTCCACATCATTGTTGTAGTTAAGAGAATTTAATAAATATTTTTGAATAGTGGTTTAAAGTTTAAATCTAGAAAGTTAAGTCAAAACTATTGCAAATTATTGCATATATTATTTGCTTTTCCTAGCTATGGATAAACATGCTTGGCAATACAAAATTGAAGTCAACTAAACTTGATTGCACATGGTCATCTCCCAGATTGTCATTGCTTAATTAGCAATATAAAAATTGAAGGGATTTACTTCTATAATCTTTGAAGATTATACGACAGATTTTTTTGGATTATTAAATGTACTAATCCATATGGTTTCTATTGAGTAATAGTCAATCAAATACTTGAAGATTCAGACCACGAAGGTCAGATAAACATTTAAAAAAAAATGTCATTAAATAATTACCCTCCTATGTTGAATTAATTTATTAAATTAAATTAAATTATAAGGTTCAGTAAGTGCTGGGGTAACATAAATTATATTGTTCTGACCATTTTTCATTGAATTGCAAGAACGCTGCTTTAATATTTAGATGACGAAGCATATTTCCTCTCCAAACATACTATATAATATCAACCAGACCATATAAGATTTTGGATTTCTACTGATCAACTGAAAATTCAGAAAATGTTGAGATTGGATTTAGAAATGGAGAATGGCTACACCACAGTGTGATCCCAAGTTTATCTAAAGAATACCCCTTGCTCCCTTAAAAGATAGGCGAGAGGGGGATCATCGTGCATGGCCCATTGAGCTGCTAAAATAGCTGACCCAGAACTACCACCATGGCCCATAACACTGTTAAATGCTTGTCAATAGCATTTTCTTCTTTCCTTTTGCCATCCCTTCACTAGTTAGGATTCCTTTAATCTCAATTATTTTATTTTTAATATTCCTTTAATCTCTAGTCATTAGCCTCTTTTTTTTCCTTTCCTTAATTTCCCTATTTTTTTAACAAATAAAAAACAGATACATAAAAAAAAATATATAAGAATTTATATATGTTAAGATAGCAAAATTTTCATAAAAGCATGAAAAGAAACAGAGAGAATTTCTGCTAAATATAAAAAGAAAAAAAGCTTTTATATTATTTCTTTCTAGTTGTTTTTACTAACACTATTACATTTCTTTTATATCAAATTATGATTAGAAGTTTGTTTATATTATGTAACCAAAACTAACAAACATTCTTAATTGTTTAACGATATTAATAATATTCTAATCATTTTATTTTCTAATCTTTTAACATGGGGCAGCACTGCATTTTATATCTTTACAATGCCTACATTAACAACTTCAATGGATAATTTTATGGTTTTCTTAACATGATATATCATTATAAAGAGTGATTAAGAATATATTTGGTGTCTTTTAAAAATCATTCTAATTAAGAATATATTTGGTCATTTTTAATATTTACACTTATCTTGAGAACATCAGTGATTGAAGAATAAAATGCAAAAAAAAAAAAAAAGGTGCCTATGTTAACACACGGACAATTGTTAATCGGGCTCTTGGTGAAGATGGTTTGTTTTTGTCAGGTTTTGATTGTTTTGCATTCTAAAGAGGTAATGGCTGGTTAATTATAGCAGGTGCTTGGTCTCAAGACCTCTATTGATTTGGAATAGTCATGATAGATGGTTGTTTAGCTTAGGAGTTCTGTTTTGTATGGAGGCAAAGCTGCATGCTATGGTTGTTGCTCTGGCCTTGTGGTTTTCTTGGGCCTTTCCTCTTCGTTTTGTTTCTTTTGCTAAAGTTGTGTAAGTCCTCCTTCCGGCCATCTTTAGGCGTTTTTAATGCATTTCACTAGTTATCGAAAAAAAAGATAACGAGAGCAACAATCACTATTAAAGAACCTCAGACGTAATGCGGTTTCATTATATACAATTTATTATTGTTCACCCTCTCTTGTATATTTTCATTCTGGATAAGAGCTGTGTTACTTTTTTATGTCATTAAATATTTTCTCTCGATTAGATTTTTTTTTTTGGGTTAAATTGATGGTAAATTGCTTTGATTTGTTATGAAATAGAAAGATTAAAAGATAAAATACCAAAGTAAAAACACAAGAAAACTAGATGGTAAAATTAGTGCAATTTTGGTCCTCCTGTTTTTCAATGGATACATTTTATCTATATAGGTTTAAAAAATTTATTTTTAATTCAAAACTTTATTTTATTTAAGTTTTTGAATTTAAAATAAAAAATTACTAGATTTCGGTTAAAATAAAAAAAATTATTGATTAATATCAATTACAACCATATAAAAAGTCAATTTTAATATTAATAAATTTTATTTAATGAGAAGAGTTTCAATGATATAAATAAAATATTTTTTAAATTTTTATTTCTACTAAAAAAAATATTAATAATACTTAAATATTTTTTTTCCATTCAACAAAAAAGTTGATACAACTTGCAACGTAGTACAGAAGAATTATGTAGTTATACCTAAAACTACATATTATGGAACAAAACACATTTGCCTTTTTTTCCTTCTTATTTTTAGAAAAACAAAGAACAGTACAGGTGTACTAAGAGAGCAGAAGACACTTACTACGTGCCAATAATACTGGAAGCAACCCGTTAGTTGGTCAGTCCCATTGTCGTAGCAACATTGCAGTGAATCCCAGACGAAGACGAGCCACCTATTGAAATTGGTTTTAATATTTTGTTGCAAGCTGGTGTGACACAGGACCAAGCCTTCCCTTTTCGTTGTTGGTACCACCAGAGGAAGATTCATTTTGAAGCACGCACGGAGAGCATGATATATCAATATAAAAAGTGTATTTTAACAACCATTCTAATTAAGAACATGTTTATATATTTATTTGTAATATTTACACTTATCTTGAGAATATCAGTGATTGAAGAATAAAATGCAAAAGAAAAAAATGTGCATATGTTAACACACATTAAATTGTTAATCGTGAGAGATAACAAGAGCATCGATCACTATTAAAGAAACAAAAGATGTATTGCGGTTTCTATACAATTTTATTACTGTTCACCCTCTCTTGTGTATTTTCATTACGGATTAGAGCTGTGTTTTTTTTTATATTATTAAACTTTTTTAAAAAATTAGAATTTTTAATTTATGGTTAAATTGATGGTCAATTGTTTTGATTAGGTATGCAATGGAAAGATTAAAAGATAAAATATCAAAATCAGTGCAAAAAGTAAATTTCAATGAATATATTTCGTCCTTTTAGGTTTTAAAAATTCACTTTTAGTTTAAAACCTCTTTATTGTTTTTAAGTCTTTGAGTTTAAAATATGAGAAAGATTCCCTAAATTCCATTAAAGAAAGAAAATTATTGATTAATATTAATTCTAATTGGATTAAAATTAATTTTGATATCCATAGATTTTATTTGATAAGAAAAGTTTAAATAATATAAAAAAACATAGTTACAGTTTTTGTTTTTACTAAAAAAAATTAATATGTTAGAAATACTTGAATATGTTTTTTTAAAGTTCAACAAAAACTTTGATTGCAACATTACATTGCGAGAAGAATTATCTAGTTATACCTAAATCTACACTTAACATATGGAACAAAACACATTTGCCTTTTTTCCTTCTTAATTTTAGAAAAACAAAGAATAGTACAGATGTAATAAGAGAGCATAAGACACTTCCGTACCCCTACTACTGGAAGCAACTCGTTAGTTGGTCAGTCCCATTGTCGAAGCAACATTGATGTGAATCCCAGACGAAGATGAGCCACATATTGAAATTGGCTTTAATATTTTTGTTGCAAGCTATTGACACAGAGCTTGCATCTCCTTTTCGTTGTCGGGAGCACCGGAAGAAGGTTCATTTTAAGCACTCACGGAAAGCATGATTGGGAGAAGTATACGAGGTAGTACTTCTATGTTTTTGTCTCGATGCACTTTTGATAAAAGAAAGATTCCGTGTGGATATGAGGGTCTTAAAGCATGTCGGGTCCATTTCTATGGCTGGTTGGCTGTCAAAAGTAAATCCTTTCTACTCCTTTCAGAATCCAAGAAACACAACAAACAATATTTTCATTTAATGGTTAACTTTTTTAACTGCTTCATATTAATTTGATCTTGATCATACTTATAAATTTAATTTTGATATATAAATTTGATTCGATAATATGTTTAAATTAGAAAATTTGATCCAACCCAGGAATCCAACTATTTGATGTCAAGGTCTAGACAGCCCAAAATATATTTTTGATTAAAACACTTCTAATTTACTTTTGCAAATTGAATTTGGGTCACTTTTCTACTCTACTTTTCTAGAGAAATCCGAAAAGCAATAGAGCATGCTCTAAGTTATGCTGGATTTGTTAAACTCACAACCCTTTTGGTTGCCTTTAACAGGCTTTGCTTTGCTTATCAGGGAGAGAGAGAGAGAGAGAGAGAGAGAGAGAGAGAGAGAGAGGTAGAGCATGCTCTAAGTATTGCTTTCACAAGTAAGAATATGCCTAGTGCATTCGTAGTCCTCGCATCTCACTTCATTGTTATTCTTTCAAGTAATGAATAAGATGGATGACCAACTACTCTATATATCATAATATCATATTCAGAAAGAATAATGAAATTGTACTCACAAAAACTGGAGTAAATAAAACCGACCACATCAAGTAAAATGCAAGTCAATTATATATATACAAGATTGATCGATGTGATGTGAGATAGGGATGTGTAAAAAATTCAAAGAAAATATTAACACATATGGATCTTATGCATTACATTAATCCACTCATGGCCACCCACTTGGGTTTTACAAATGATTGTAAATACAATTTGTTCAAACAAACTGATCAGCATATTTCTTGACGTCCAAATTATATATTGAACAAAACTTGAGAGATAATACCAACCTAACATAATATATATATATATATATATATGGCCTTATTAGAAGTGACATATAATCTATATTATCTCCATGATCATATTATTGGTGTAAGGCGCAGGGAGATGGCGATAAGATGACAACCCGAGTGTCTTTTTTTTTTTTTTTAATAATACTGGATTATATTAAAAACGACGGGGAAGAAAACATTACAAGAGTTATGTTTCAAATAAGATAATTTGTACAGCTATATCTATTTTAGTTTGTCCATTTTTATTTGTACTATGATAAAAATCATTACCAGTTATTAATAATCGATTATATTAAAAACAGCCATCTATTATAACCCAAATGTCACGTGTCTTGTTTATTAAGGGGAATGGAAAGGACCTATTTCCTTTTGGTTTCGCTAGTGAATTGAATTTCTAGACAAAAATTCTGTAGAACTGCCATAGTAACGACTGGTTTTATGTCTAAATGGTTACCAAATCTTAAACATCCAGTTTACAACAAAACAGTTAACTATATGATAAATTGATTCTCATACCTGCGAATGTACCTCTTTATAATCAAAGAAAAATAAATATAAATAATTTAAGATATAGTGAAAGATAATCTCCATGCCAGTTATCACTGTTAGAAAATACCACGTCAAAACGAAATAATTTGTTTGGTATTATGATGATACCTACCATCCACTAGACCATGATTCCAAAAACCCTATTAACATCCTTATCCATACTTGGGCTCGCATACATATATCTAGGTGCAAACATATAGAACTTATATTATTTAAGGAATATTAAAGTCATACCCATTAATAATGATAAATGGAGAAGGCAAAGATCTCTTTGCAATTTGCACTCTCTTCAACGTCAAGTTGTCCATGTCAGCACCTGGCCGGTTGCCAAATAAATATAAAACAAGAGAATTATCAAGTTTCGCAACGTAAAATGCCTTTTTTTAGTCAATAATTTGCAATATATTAATGTGAATTTTATTATTTTCTTTGTAAACAAATAATATATCTGTGTAGTTGATTATCGTTGATTTTCACTTCACTACACACATTAGAAACCAACCCACTCTAGTTGTTGTCGTTAATGGTTTGTCTCTATCTTTTCCTTTTCTTTCAGTCCTTTCTTTCAGGATTTAGGCAATAATTTGCAATATATTAATGTGAATTTTATTATTTTCTTTGTAAAAAAATAATATATTTGTGTAGTTGATTATCGTTGATGTTCACTTCACTACACACATTAGAAAACAACCCCCTCTAGTTGTTGTTGTTGTTAATGGTTTGTCTCTATCTTTTCCTTTTCTTTCAGTCCTTTCTTTCATGATTTAGGCAACGAAACTTCGTACAGATTTCATGTTTTTTTTCAACATTATTCCATAAATTATACACCTAGTAACTGAGCTGAAAGCCTTTTCTGACTGTGGTGCCCATATGTCACGGGCATGTTTTAATTTCACGCTGAGCTTTCATGTCTTTGTGCGCTCGTTTTGGTCCATATGGTAACAAGGACAGCAATTGAACTTAAGTTATATCTTGTTTCAATTTCCTCTAGTACCAAGGCATCAACTGCCAGCATTTTGAGCTTCGGTGTAATATAAATGTTTTTCACATCAATTGTGATGGGCTCGGGGTTATAAACTCCGAGTTATGCACTCCTTGGACCGAACCCATATGTTTTCTTGCATGGCTTGGAACCAAGGGAGGCTCATAGTGGGTTCCAAAATTCACGCAGAAACATAAGAATAATTAGGAGAATTAACATATTGGTTAGTCAATCTTTTCTATATATGTGTTGGACAATATATAATAATAATGGTGAAAATTATAATATAATAATATGTCTATAATATTTCTTATATATGTATATTCTATAATATGTCTTCTCAAATTGAAGGTGAAGGATTGATCTAAAGCTTGAGAAGCGACATAGTAAAAACATCTAAAAGTTGATTATGAGAGGGGATAAAGCAAATCTGAATCTTTTTCTTTGCAATCCCGTCTTATACAAAATGATAATCAACCTTAACATGTTTAGTGTAAGCATTAAAGATAGGATTTGTAAATAAATAAATAGCATATAGATTATCACACGGAATAGTAGGAGCTGAGTTAGAAAGAATATGTAGATCTCTCAATAGATACTGAAATCAGATAACCTCAGCAATACCATTTGCCAAAGCTTTATACTCAACCTCGATAAAGGAGCGAGCAATTGTGTTTTGCTTGCTTGATTTTTATGAAACTGATGTCAATGTTCTTTACAAATACTAAAGAAAGGTAATCATTTTTCTCCTGAAGAAAGATGGACTGGTTAAAGGTGGCTAGTCAATTCCTATATGTCTTTGACAATCTTAAAGGAGAGCATGTTTAGAATGGCTTGAACTTTCTAATGTTATAGATTGAACCCTTTTAATGCTCGCCAAAAAATCCCCTATAAGAACTTTCTCCTTGTATGGTGAATATATACTTGGGGATTAAACTCTATCTAGCCCTTATAAAGGATTAAAAATACCTCTTAAAGATCTATGACATGTTCCTTAAAGTTTATGTTTTTTACAAACATATCATACACATAAGCCTCTATGTTCCTCTTTAATTTATCTCAAAAGTGTTTTTCACGACCTGAATCCCGGATCCATAACCAGCACATAGACAAGGTTCCCCTCCAAAGTTTTCATACCTATACGAACCCAAACTTACTCACAAACTTATCCTTCAAAACTCAATCAGAGTTCAACGCACCATTAATAACAAAATCAACTTCATAATATAATTCAATTGTCTTAATACAAGAGTTAATATAATATCATGTTTAGGAGCATTAACTAGATATAAAAGAAAATGTACAAATTACAACCAAAAAAGCAGGTTCTGAAGGTCCAACAAAAGTGACCTGCTATCAAGCTATAAGCCTGAAAAGGATAAATAATGAGAGTGTAAGTTCAACAACTCAGTGAGTAGATAACATTCAATATACACACACAAGGTAATACAACAATGAGAAATATATATACAAGTATGGCTTTAGGTTTTTATGGAACTATTTCTCAAATTGGCCATAACAAAAAGATCATATGGTAAAACTCGTTAGAAAATCAAAATGCAATGAGTATGAGGCTCCGTACTGTGGGATGATCAGTCCACAAAGGTTGGTGACTCCCCCGATCAATTAGGGTTCAGATACGATGTGTACAAAGACTAATACTACCCTGTTAGCATGGCTATTCTGACTGACATACCATAGGTTCATAATCATTTATATTACAAAAGTATTCATATCTCAAGGCTCAACTCATGACATTAATCAAATAAGGAGCTATCAATTCAGAAGTCAATCTAAAAATATATCCAAAATATATACTAGTTCATATCAAGAATTCAGATTCAATAATTGATCATGTTTTATCATAACAAAGATATATATATATATATATATATATATATTATCAAGAAGCCCTTGAAATCGTCTTTTATTTTCCCTTTCACGTCCACTAAAGTGTTAAAAATATTTTCAAACATGTTTTTTTTTTTCTCAGGGATCAAGAAGCATGATCCAAATCATATTAACAAATCAAATCTTTATAATATTTCTCATGCATATGAAAAATTATTCACTCACCTAACTCAAAAGCAAACAAAAGTCAAAAGCAGACACCGAAAAAAATCCTATTGATGTCTTGCTGGTAGAATATCAGGATTATCTGAATACAAAGGAGACATATTCAAGAATGACTCAAAAGAACATTTAAATTATTTAATACACTTAACTAAGGGTCTATTCCATAACCCTATATGTTTTTAGACTAAACTAGTTATTTTTCTAAAAACCCAAAAATTAACGGTTTTCTCTTAATAAAATCCATAATAAAATTGGTAATAATTAACTAAATAACCCTAAATTATTCATCAAACCAACCTGAAAAGGCTAATATCACAGCTAGGGACTAATATGAAAATTATCATATTTTAAGGGCCAAATTGTAATTTTTATCTAATTGGAGGACCAAACTAAACATATCCTAAATTCATGACTATGGTGGAATTATTTTCATAATTCATCCTCATTTCTATCCAGAACCTCTAATTATGCTCCAGGGACCATTCTAGAATTTTTTCAAATTTATAGGGTTAAATTGTAATTTTTGTCAAATGGAGGACCAAACTAAAATTTGTCATGAATCCATGAATATGCTGAAATTATGACCATAATTAATCCTCAATTCTGTCCAGAATATCTCATTATACTCCAGGGACCATTCTGGAATTTTACCAAATTTTTAGGGTCAAATGGTAATTTTTATCAAATTGGAGGACTAAATTGAAAGTGTTAAAATTTCATAACTATACAGTAATTTTGCCCATAATTCATATGTTATTCTGTTCAGAATCTCAGAATATGCTCCAGGGAGCAATCTGTAATTTTTCAAAGTTTGGGGACTAAACTATAATGTTTTCAAAATTAAGGGACCAAACTGAAATTTTATCTTCTTCAACCTCCAACCCAGAATTTTAACAGAAAACATACTGTCCTCTCCAAATTTCTAACACAAATTCAACATTCAAACAAAATCATAATTCAAAATCATCATCTTTCAATTCATTCTCTCAAAATCAACCAAATAATCAAATACCCATAACAATTAACTTACAACATTCAATTTAATTCATCAATTAAACCCAAAACACAAATTTTCAAAACCCTAACATTCATCAAAACTGAAATTAAAGCTAAAGAAAACATAGTATACACATTAAAGCATAATCTTACCCTTTTTACTTATTTCCTCCAACTCCTTTCTATTTCTTTTCTAATTTCTCTCTTTTCTCTTCTTCTTTTTTCTCCCTTCTCTATCCTGCCGATTCTCTCTCAAATTTTCAGATCCCTCTTTTGTTTTTTTTTTCTTCTATTTATATTTATTATGTTTATTTAATTACCACACTACCTCTCATTCATTTATACCCACTCTTTAAGCCACTAAGGGATTTGTTGTATTTTCCAACTCATTAATTCAAAACATTATAGTGTTATTTGTCATTCTTTGATATATAGCCCTGATGTTTTTGTAGTTCAAAGGCCATCCTTATAACAATAGGTACTTTTATTTATAATGAAGGAAGTTTGTTCCTTACCTTTAGATACATATTGATTTGGTCATACTCTAAGTTAATGATTAAGGAGAAACTCATTCATAGATACTACTGACTTATATATCTAAGGAATAAGGAAGCTATTATAGGGATAGGCTTTGTTAAAGTTAGTGAAGTTAACACATCTTTTACTTTTCTTTTGCTTTTTGTACCATGACCACATTCATGACCTAGTCAGGAAGAACCCGCTTCAAGGAGCTTATCCATATTCTTCAGGATGGTTTTTTTTTTCTTTCACTCATCTCTCAAATTTTCTTTTCTTTTAGTGTATAGGAAAAATAAGGATTAACTTTTAGCTTATAAGAGTCCACTTCTAGGCTAATGTTAGCATGTTGGTCGATATAAACATAAAGTTAGGGATTTGAATCTTCAAAAGTATGGTGAGGGTGTCCTTATTTTTAAAGGTCAAATTTGACTTGAAATTGATAATGTATTATAGGTTTTTTTAAAAAAAAAATCATTTATTGGAGTTTTTCAACAACTTTTATGTGTCTTTATTCTCTTAAACACATTCCTTTCTTATCCTTTTATGATCAAGGCTCTCTTTAAAAAGCTAACTAGCTTTTCTCTCTATAAATACACCTTTATTTATAGATAACTTTATGGCTAGATATATGGTGTTAATTATAACATTAATCTCATACAGAAGTGGTCTTTCAAGTATTGATATTGTGTGTCATATCTATTTGATTATCAATAACATTTGATGAAGAGTCTTACACCTAGAGAAAGTGTTGAAGGTGATCGATATGCTTATAGCTACCTAAACTAGCAAAAACAATTTCTCTTTAATACCTATTGGTAAGGTCTTGACTATGGTGAGTTCAGTATTGTCTAATTCTATTAGTTAAACACATATATAAAGAGTATATTAACAGCATTCATATCATTCATAATGATTTTATGCATATAAATAAATGAAGTTTATGTGGCTTTATTTGTATTGAAAGATGTTTATTCCCTAACTTATTAGTCCAAGTGTTTTTTAGGTAAAAATGCATGGCTTTGTAGCATTGGGTACCCCTATCTATAATAAAGAAAATTTATTAATCATCCTCTAGATGCATAAAGATCTAGTGGTATCTTCAATTGGTGATTAAATATTGTGGTGATCACAAAGGCATTTTCATAAGGACTAGTTACTTATTCTCTATCCTCTATAGTAAAGTGATAGGTTCATACTAAGGGTGAGGAATTTAGGAGGTTACAAGGACTTGTTTTTCATATTTTTTTTATGTTTTTTATAAGATCACTTGATTTTAATGAAAGTTTCATATTGAACAATATTTTTCTCCCTATTTGCTAAAGATGAAGATCTTGATTTATAAAATATTAGAGATAGTTATAGTTCAACAACCTCTCTATTTCTTTTTTAGGTTGAAGCACTAATCAATATCATATATTTTATCATATTAGAATACGTAGTGTTTTTTCTAATTGTGATCTTAAGGATTTCTCTTCACATAATCCTTACCCTAGGTAACAATGTATACTTCAATTTGAGTGGTAGTCAAGAAAGTTATTTAAAGTTCAAGGAAAACTAGTCGACAATGAATTGACTCATTTATGTTATTTTCCTTCTCCTAGAAGGCTTGCAGGGCTTACCCCTCTTAACCTTGTCTTTATTTTATTTTTTTAGAATAAAGGATAGGCCTCTTGAACTATATTATTTTCTTTCACTCAAATAGTATTCCTTATCACTTACTTTACTTTGAGAAAAAAAAGGTGATTGCTCATGAAAGCATATAGGTCTCTATACAAGGCCTAGGTATAACCTTATTGATCAAAATCTTTATAGTAACTAGCTCTAAGAGGTTATCCACCTCTAACATCTTTATTGAATCTAAAAATATAAGCCTTATTGTTTTTGTTTTCCTTCTGAGAGATGGTGAAGAGCTTAGTGAAACAATTTTTAACACGGATGTTGGTATTAAAACTAGCAATGAATTTTTCAAATCAATTTTTAAAACTTAAGATAGAGTCAAGATTAAACATTCTAAGATGAACTTCATAATGGTATCTTAATCTTAAACGATCAACTCTAAGATATTCATTATATGTTGGACATGCTCTTGAAGGTTAATGCGATCATTACAATAATCAAAGTTTATCCTTATAGCGATGAATTTATTAGGCAATTTAATGTTTAAAATATGATAGACTAGGAGAGAGGTCCTTGCTTGATAAATATCATAATATTTCAATTCAGTTAGATTTATAATTAAGAATTTCACTTCACTCGGAGAGTGTTTCAGCTTAAGGCTAGCTGACAAAGTGTTAGAAAGGTGGGTAATCCCTCTTATAACCTTTATAATGCCTCCTAATATGGCTATACATTAATGTTTTTTTCTCCTTTTTTATAGAGATTTTGCTTAGGGAACACCTTATATGATTGTGGAAATGACTTTTATGATAACTAAAAGAGTGATGGTGCTTCCTTCAGTTCTCTACCACAACTTGAAAAGTCATTTTCCCTTTAATAATAATTTTATTTGAGTAATAAAAGGATGAATAAATGGAGGATTTGATAATGATATTAATAAAGCCATAACTTATGTTTGAGTGGTCCCAAAGACCTATGTTAATAATTATATATGTTACACAAGTTCAAAAAAAAAGAAAAGATAAGAGTGAATAAGAGAGTTAGGCCTTTAGATATTAGGTAAAAACATATATATAGCTATAAATCATTTTAGATTGCATGGAGACAAGGGTAAAGAGAGGAAAACATTGTTACAAATGTCTTTAAAGGTCATCATTGGAGATAATAATTCTTAATAGTTGGTGGTTTATTATTAAGTATAAAAGATGATGTCAAGTAAGCCATACATTTAGTATAGACATGCCATGATACCATTTCATAATCTAACTTGTTCCAATAGAATGTGTGAATGTCTATTATTTAATACAAACCATTCGATAAGGAGGTGTTGTAGCTTGACTGCTATTCAAGAAGGGTATTCACTTAGGCATATGTAACTTAAACATTCATGTTATGGTTAAGCTCGCATTACCTAGTCAAGTTGCATGGGTTTAACAGGCTATCTAAACCACTTGTTATATTCCAAGAAAAATTCAATAAATTAATCTAAAATATAAATAAATTAAAAAAAATAGTTAGGTTTTCTTGCTTGTTTAATATAGTGAAAGTTTACAAAAAATAGAAACGAGAAGGAAGCAAATGCTACCAACAAATATAGGTCAATGTTAGCAGCATAAATGGTCGGATTTGTAAGGAGAGTGGCTTAATTCGCTAGAAAATATACAGGGAGGGGTTGTTTTTTGACATAAGGTTGAAAAAGAAATAAGGGGAAGAGAGAACTCTAGGGTTTTAATTCATTTATATTTGCCAATGGAATTTCATAGGGAGGTAATTTTATCAGCATTGCTAACGTGTCAAATTATTAATAAAAATTTATTTTTTATTTTATTTTTTTCTATCCTATCACAATTTCCATTGGGAATTATCATCGGAAATGTTGCATCACTATTTCAATTAGAAATTATTGACTAATAATTTTCATCAAGGTTTTCATTAGTATTTATTAACTTTCTAGTAACGTACACGATAATTAATGATAATATGGGGATACTTGTTTGAATTTCACTCACCTATGGCATGCAACTATCTCATTAAAAAAAAGAGCAATATGATCACATTAATTTACACACGATGGATTATAACCATTGTCGCTTTACATTCCATTAATTACAGAAATATAACCACTTTCAAACCTGATGAGTATTAATTTTTTTAATAAAGTTATCACTAGCATATTCTTCGATAAACGATTTTGGATGCAGAAAAGGTGATTAGAATGCCACCTCTGTACTCTTTAAGTAAATCCATGTAAGATTCCTCCACAGCATTTCCAGTCTTTGGGTCATCTCAAAAGACAAAACGACTATTTTTTTATAATAATTCTTGAAAAATTAAATATCTATTAATTAGTTTTTCCAATGATATTTAACTATTATTAAGTAATTGTTATGGTTTTCCAAGTCCTAAACTCTTTATAAAATGGGCTCCATCCATAGATTCCACATAATTATTAATATCATTCGAAAGCTCATTTGAGAAATCCAAAGGACTCGATGTTTAACTATATTTATTCTTTGTTTTTCTTTTACTTCAAAGAATTGGAATCTTGAATCGATAATCAGGAAATTTTATTTTTTAAATATATTAGATAAATATGAAGGTATGCCTTTAAAATAGCTCAAAAATAAAATTTAGTTTTAATTTACGTACAAATTAATTTGAATACATCCTTAATTATCCGAAAAAGATCTTGTATGAGAATTTGAGACATCAAAAATGATCTTACGTCTCCAACAGAAAGGAAAATCTTACCAAATTCTATCCAAGATATCTCTGAATAAAATATTAATCAAAATCCGTTTGATGGAGTTTGTCATTTGATTGATTCCAACTTCAGAATAAGACAATTGATCATGTGTTCAATAATTGCCTGCCTGCCTGCCATGACCATTAGGTTACTGCCTAGTGGAAATAGATTTAGCTGAAGGTGTCTGTTTACTAATTGTTGATGATGACTGATTTTGTTTCTTTCTTCACTAAATCCATGCGGACACAAGATCCTCCTTTTCTCTGATAAAAACACCCATACAACCCTTTTTTGGCACACCACAGCAGCACCCAGAATTCTTAGCAAATGAAGGCCAACACCATCCTGAAATGGCTAGCTGTCTCCCTCGCCATTTTGATCGCTCTTAGCCAGTCCAGAGCGGAAGAAACACAACCCCTTTCAAACAATCTGAAAATCGATCTTTTTCTTGACAAAATTGGTCAGTGGAGTCATCATCACATACAATCTCAAGAAACAGGATTGAAACTAGCACCCTCTATGGTGATAGCTGGAGCTTTATGTTTCATAGCTGCCTCTATATCTAGTGCAGGTGGCATTGGTGGAGGGGGGTTGTATATTCCAATACTAACTATAGTGGCAAGTCTAGACCTGAAAACAGCCTCAAGTTTCTCAGCTTTTATGGTCACTGGAGGGTCTGTTGCTAATGTCATGTGTAACATGTTTACAAGAAGTGCGAAGTTCGGTGGTCAGACCTTGGTAGACTATGATATTGCAATTCTGTCTGAACCGTGCATGTTGTTAGGGGTTAGTGTTGGGGTTATTTGTAATCTTGTTTTCCCAGAGTGGCTTGTCACAATTTTGTTCGCTGTTTTTCTTGCTTGTTCTACCTTTAAGACTTGTCAGAATGGCGTTTTTCATTGGAAGTTGGAATCGGAAGAAGTGAATAGAAATGGAAGTGGGAATTTGGAAAATAGATTGGTTGAAAATGAGACGAGCACTAAGGGAAGTGAAGAGGTGATATGCAGTGTCAAGGAGCCTCTTTTGGGTGTAGAATTAACTAGTTCCGTATTGAAGTTTCCATGGATGAAGTTGGGGATATTATTCATCATCTGGTTCTCCTTCTCCATCCTCTATCTTCTTCGAGGCAATCGGTATGGAGAGGTATGACTCATTTCTGTTTCTAATTCTCCTTGTGAGTTTCTTCTTCTTTGCAAGATTTTACATAAGATTGGTATTTCCTTACATGATTTTACATAAGATTGATGATTGAAACTGTTCCGATAGCTCTGCGATCCTTTTTCTGCAACTTTAGTGATTCTCTCTGGATGCAGACTTCATATGGTTAAAAATAATTTTTAATTGAAATCGAGAATTTGTTATAAAATTGAGTCAAGATTTTAATTTAATCAAAAGATGAAAATTTTAACTTTTAGATTCTACTAATATTACATATCTTTTTAATAAAAACTACTGAATTATAACTCAAAGTAAAAAATGACTTCTCATAAGCCATGCCCAGCAGACTCTTCATCAAGGATATACATAGTCTAGAGATTATTCATGAAAAACACCGTTCTTCTAATTTTGTTCCTAGAGGAACTTTGTAAGAGTTATTTGTGGAAGTTCATGCTGAACTATGGATGAGTCCAGGCTATATCATGTTCCAGTTGGTTCTTTCTAGTGGAATATAAGGAAAGCCATGTTCAAAGTTACTTCATTTTGGACTTCAACAATGGTGGAATCTGGAACAGGATATGCATGCAGAAAACAAGCAATTCTGCCACAATGATATTAATTTATCATTTGGCTTTCCCTTCTGTTGGATCATCAATATTCATTGGTAAAAGACAGCATCATCAATGTATTTGATGCAATAGATTTCTTCTGAACTTCGAAAACAGCAGGCTCAGCTTGCAAGTCGCTAGCTAATGATTAGGCAGATTGAGAAAATCTTCTTGAAAACAGCAGGCAAAGCTTGCAAGTCACTCACTAATGCTTAGGCAGATTAGGAAGATTTTCTTGAAAACAGCAGGCGCTTCTTGCAAGTCACTGACTAATGATTAGGAAGATTATGATAATTTTTTTGAAAACAGCAGGCACAGCTTGCTAGTCACGACCTAATGATTAGGCAGATAAAGAAGATTTTCTTGATTTGAATGAAGATTAAATAGTAGATTTTACCTTGTCAAATGCGATCGGTATCTCGAACTATACAGGCATTATCCTTTGGAGTATTGTTCATATGTGACAGTTTAGAGTACATGCAGGGTATTATACCAATGGAGTCCTGTGGATTTGGATATTGGGTTGTCTCATCACTTCAAATTCCTCTTGCAATAATTTTCACAGCATTGATACTGTACATGAAAGAGAGCTGCCAACATCAAACTATAAACCAGCAGGTGCTCAACATACCACAGTAGAAATATTTAGCCACTTGCAGTCGATAGTTTTAATGTCACTTCTGTTCTGATAAGAATTTGAGCAACATAATCTAAAAATCAGAGTTATCTGTGAAGGGCATGGAAGACCTAACAGGAGGTGGAACATCAAATAAGCTGATTTTCCCAGTCATGGCATTATTAGCAGGGATGTTGGGAGGAGTTTTTGGGATTGGAGGTGGAATGCTTATCAGCCCACTTCTGCTTCAAGTTGGAATAGCACCTGAGGTAAATTACAACTCATGTTACGTTGAATCAGTTAGCTACTAAATGCAGATTGATTTCCAGCTATAACAATTTCAAACCATCACTTTTCTGTGCAGATAACTGCAGCAACTTGCTCGTTCATGGTTTTCTTTTCATCTTCAATGTCGGCATTACAGTATCTATTGTTGGGCATGGATCATGTTGATACCGCCATCATCCTTTCCTTCATTTGTTTTGTTGCGTCACTTCTTGGGTTGCTGGTGGTACAGGGGGCCATAGTAAAATATGGCAGGGCTTCAATGATTGTATTCTCAGTTAGTACAGTAATGGCTTTGAGTACTGTTCTGATGACCAGCTTTGGAGCTCTTAATGTTTGGGTGGATTATAATTCTGGGAGAAACATGGGGTTCAAACTACCCTGTTGAAGAAAGTTTTGTGTTAGTAATTAGCTCCTAGATTAGGTTCAGTTTTGAGTGCCAAGCTTGAAATAAAAAGAACTACATATAGCAAAAGCAATTTGTATAGTAATTCCTGAAAGCCTTGGATGGCAGAGTTTCCTTTTGGCTGCTAAACACCATTCCAACCCCAACTGTGATACACTCGTGAAAACGAAAAAATAAATGCAATTCCTTCTAATGGTCAGATAGTCATCAAGAGCAGCCAGGATAGATAAGATCCTTTGAAATAAAATTATGACTGCTTTTTTAGCAGATATTTTCCAATTTTTACACATCAGTGCACATAAACATCTTTCTCAAACGAGAAATGAGCAGCGTATTTGAAAGATAAAAACTGGTAAGCAAAATTACCAAATTTGATTAATGGAAATTACAAGATATTCCAGCGATCACTAGGATTCCAAGTTTCCCATCTGTGATTGCACTCATACATTCTTATACTAACCAATCTATCAGAGCAGCGAAAGATGATTGAAAGACAAACATTATCTGTGACCATTAACAAGAATCATAGTTAGTAAAGGCAACAAAAGCTTCCATGCTCTGCGAGAACATAGACATAAAATCCCTGCCTGAATAACTTAAGCAACTGGAGGGCGTAGAACATGATCCTGGGAGGTATCAACAACAGCAGGGGGCATGAACTGCCACATAGAAATTCCAGGATAACCAACAAAGGGCATCAGCTTGCTGCCACCAACTTGGCCTGGGGCAGAAAATGGAGCTGGAATTGCAGACGGATGAGGCAGGAAGTTTGGTGGAGTCCTCAAGGCTTTCACTTGCCGCTCTAGGTTCTCCTTTTCTGTCTTTAGCCTCTGTTTCTCATCACGAAGCTCATTCTTCTCCGCCTGCATGTACAAAGTTTAATGAACATAAATGACAACCACACTTGTCTAGTTCCTTTGCATACTATTAACAATAACAGGTTATATACAATTTATAAACATGTATTTCGAACCTTTTTTAGGTGTTATGTATTAAATATAATGCAAAATTACTGAATACCAAATCCGTGGCACACCTTTAATTCATCGATCTTCTCCTGTAGACTCACATTAGACTCTTTCAGCTTCTGAGATTCATCTCGCAACTGAGTCACCATTCGAGCAGCATCAACCAATATAGCAGATTTGTCCACTTTAGGAGGCCTTCCAGGATCTAAAAGAGCACCCAATTCCATGAACCTGGAGTCCATGTCAAACTAAACATCAGAATAACAGAGAGAGAGAAGAACATAAGCATTAGAAGGGCACTACAGCATGCCTGTCGTTCAGCCTATCCCGCCGCAGTTTCTCTCTACATGCTTTGGAGCCAGTTGCATTACTTGATCCAGGCCTCACTCTGTCATACAAAAAAATAAAAAATAAAAAAACAGATTAGATCACAACAAAAGCAGATGTGGAGAAAAATCCAGGAATAACTAACAAGTTATGACTAATCTGTGTACACTGTACCGTTTCCGACACCCACTGTCCTTATGGCCATCTGAATTCTCATATGAATTATTGAATTCCACACTGAAAACAAAAGGGGTAGAGAGAGATGATGATTAGCATACCTATCAAAAAGATGAAGTTTATTCATTTATATCAAAATCAGCATGCCAGAAATCAAAACTTTTCATAGATGTAGTGTTGCTAAACATCCCGGACCAGTGTCGAAAAAGATATACTAAAAAGCAAGTAATTGGCAATTAAATTCATGTTGAAAACCTCAAACCACGCAATTATGAGTCCCAGTGAAAAAGTACATTGAACCATTCAACCATATTAGCTACACATTTCTGAAAAGAAGTTAATCCAAATCCCAGTAATAAAAAAAACCATTGATAGCAATACCAATAACCAGAATAAATATGCCAATGCATGAATCAACCAAAAAAAAAAAAAACAGCCCTTTTCTTATATTTAAAAAACAATAACTAATTAACAATATTCCAACCCTTTAAGAGAATTTGATGATGCTATCATTACAACCTCGGAAAGGTTACCTGTAACAGCAGAAGAACAATCATATTGCTACAAAACTCAAAAATATATCAATAAATCCACTAGGTCCTATTCTTTATACAAATTTTAGATTAGTTGATAGCAAACAGAACTTGTAAAACCCATTTGGCTATTGACACCTCTAGTCGTCCTGTCCAATAAGCAACACAATTTAGTGTTTCCAGACAGCACAGTATACAAATTTCACAAATCAAACCCACATTTCTAAACAAAACAACAACAAAGCTGCCAACATGCTGTTACCAAGGAAAAAAGAATTGAACTTTACCAATCAAAAAGCGAGTAAAACAAAAGGAGACATAAAAAGGCACCTTAAGAAGGCAGAATCAGTGAAATTATGAGAAGACCAAAGAGACCCATTCGGGGTTTCATCAAGAGATTCAAGACCAAGAAGGTCACCACCAGGGACCGAAATGTCTTCAATCAACCCACAATCAAAAACCCAGTTATCATTTTCATTAGGTAACACCATCTCCGCCGGAATTCAATGTTCCCGGCGTGTGTTCCGGTGAGCCGCCGTGGTGGAAAGAAAAGAAAATGCTGAAAAGGACACGAGTGAATTTGGTTAGGTTGGTTGAGATATGAAAAGGAAAAGAATGAAGGAAAAAGAATATATTTGTTATTTTCAAGAGTCACGTTCTGTTATGCTCCACTAGCACCACGAGTCAAGAAAAAGGCAAAGCAAGCAAGTATAGAAAGCAACATAACACTATAGGTGCCACCCCACATTCGGGTTGACCTGTGGCAGCTCGTGTTATAGGTAAGAGACTCGAGTTGATTCCTCGAAAAGAATTCTTTAAAATAATTAAAAAAATATTATTTTAAAAAATAGTTAATGAATCGGGTTTTCATCATATAAATGGATTAATCCGTATTTTGGACCATTTTAATCAAAAAAAATTATTTAATTTAAATTATTTTAAATATTAAATTAGTTTGTTAAACTAATCCAAATTTTACAATTATGACACAAATTTATAATTTTTGAGAAGATGAATATATAATAAGTATTTATGATTTGGATTGTTTATTATATTTGTATTTTTAGTTTTGATTTTATTATTATTACCCTTGTATTTACAATTATTGTTTATATTATATAAAATTAAACCAGATTACACAGAAAAACATGACTAAAAACTAAGGCAAATATAATCTAAGTATTGCAAATACATGAACACGATTATCAAATCGAAATCATAGAATTAAATATAACTAAAAAAATATTTGCTAGTTTTAGAATTGAAAAATCCAAAAACAAAATTGCTAATTTTTTTAGACTATTGAGCCATGGGGAGTTCAAATTTTTTATTTGGCAGTTTTGGATTTTATTTTTATTTTTATTTTTATTTTCTTATTTTTAAGTTTGGTAGTTTTGGGAATAATGGTTATGGTATGATATGTAAGCAAGTACCAAGACTATAGATTTTTGGTGGATTTATTATTATTATTATGTTTGGTGAAGTCATAGAATTGTATATTTAGTAGAAATACTTTTATGATGGTATCCATTTATATATATGATATTATGAAGAAAGAACTCATGCATAATCCTGCATGAAGCTTACCACGTTTGGATTTTTGTAGTGGTGGCCATTTGGTACCATTTTTACCAAGAAATCCTCTCATATAAGTAGGTTTTGATAGATTTCTCATTTGCTTTGGTTAAAGCTTGAATCAAATCCACAAAGATGTAAAAACATTGGAAATTGTTAGCACTTTCCTAGATTGGATCAAATTGTGGATATTGTTTGCATCTAGCAAAGCTAGAAATTTAGAAATTAAATTCAATGTAATGTATGTTAAAATAGATTTGCACATTTGGACTTACCACCTATCGTGTGTGGTAAATGCATAAAATCAATGAAAATCTATAAATAATAGATAACTTAAATTAGAAAATAATTGAGAGTTTTACGGGATTATATCATTTTTATGTTTTATGTTTTGTTAGTATTTTGGAATAGAAAATACATATATTTAATAATAAAAATATATTTAGTTAAATAGAAAACAGATTCATTCAAAGATAATTTTCAAATAAATTTATATAATTACATAAAAATAAATTTTTTTATTATTTATTTCAAAATAGTAATCTAACAGTGCACAAATACCACTTATACTAAGAAAAATACAATCCAAAATATTATAAGTAGGAAGAACAAAAATTGCTTAAATTATCCCAGTATTAATTATTTCATTCATTTATTAAGAGGAGGTAGGTTGAAGGAATTGATTATATAATTGTTAATTGTGATTTGTAAATATTTGGATGGGAGGTAGATTGTGTTTTTTCGAGTAAAAAATATATTTTTATAGTTTTTAAATATATGATTTAGACTTAAAAGATATTGTTTCTTTGATAAAAAAATCACCACACCTCCAAACTAAACACACAACCTAAAAAAATATTATATGAATTGCATTTATCTAACCAATCATATTATATAAATATTTGACAATAACCATTACATCAATTAAATAGTCAATTTTGATCTATACGACTCTCCTCCATATAATAATTTAGGGAATTTTAATCACATATAAATGAGCTCCATTGAATAAGGTAGGTAAACTTTATGAAAGGGGGATGGACTAAAGATCTCAATCGCTCTTGCAGGCCACAGGCACTTGAAGTAGCAGTGGACAACAACGGGCACATACACACGCACGTATGCATAAAGATCACAGAGACTCTGCAATATTTGCAGGAATGGACTGAGCAAAACTATCAATCCTTTTCCTTATCTCTTCTGGATTTGCACCCACTATCTTGTCAACTTGAGCACTATCCTTCATCAGCACAAATGTTGGCATGGCCTTCACCTCCATTTTAGCAGCTACTTCCTAACCAAACCAGCATACAAAAATGTATCGAAATCACATGATAAAAAAACTTGGGTTTTTTTTTTATCAAAACAATGATGTTTTAGAGATTTTTTAAGAAAAAAAATCATGGCTTGAGTTGATCCAAATCAATCTATCTAATCCACAACACGAGTCTTAGGCTAGGATGAGTCTTGTAATTATGATTAGAAATCAATTAAAGTATTCTAAAAGTTGTGCAAAGCAATCGATACTTGGAACAAAAAAAGGTTCCAATCATCAAAAGCACTGCAAAAGAGGAAACTTGAACACCCCACATCAGAACCAGAAGTTTATTGCTCGACCAAGAAGTCTCCACAAAGATGCCTTCAGGCTACCATCATATTCTCAGCTAGAGGTTTCATGGCATAAGATTTACTTGGCGTTTATGGAAACTTGGAAAGGTTCAGATGAGTCAAGGAGTCCACTCAAGGTTCTGTGGCTACATGACAGTGGGAATTCGTATTTTTGTATGATACTGGTAAGGTTCCAATATGAAGAAGATGTGCCCATCTTTACACCATAGGCTACTAGTGATGATCTTTCATATCAATCACAATAAGAATAAAGTTTCCACTAGAAACCACACGGTGCTCATTCCCAGCCTTATGTGAAGGAATCAAATCACCAAATATTTGAAGTCGTATCTTTGTAAAGATAGCACTAACAAATATCTGCAGCATACATGCATGCATACATATTCAAAGACTTGTTTCGTATGCCGAAAGGTAAGCATGGATGGCTAGATATGTGCAATTCTTGGGGTCAAACAATGAATTGAATACCTTGACAGCATCCACATCAACAGTGAGAAACAGGATATCTGGATGAGCTGAAGCCAGATCTTCAAAAACCGGGTTCATGGCCACTGATGGCATACACCATGAGGAAGTAAAGTGAACAGCGATCTACAACAACATGGGGCCCCAGCATCAGTAAGGAAAATATTCCATCTTGACTTCTCACACTTGGCGGAAAATATCCCATCAGCAAGGAACAAGAGACCCTCTCATCTTGACTTCTCACACTTGGCGGAAAATTCATGCAAAACTCTAACTGGTTATCAATCGAAGTCCATGGAAGACACATGCTTTACTCCTCAAAACACAAAATCAACGAGCACAGTTTTAAGAAAAGCAATATTTCAACTGCAAACACTTTGTTTTGATTTATACCCTTACAGAATTGCCAATCTTGTTTCTTTACACTTTGAATCCTTTGCACGCAAATTGTGAAGTTAGATGATGAAGAAAACGAACTTACAGGGCGGGTTTGAGTGGTGGCTTGGGAGATATAGAAGTCCCAAGACTCCTCTGACTCTACCATTACAACTCTTGACTTATTGGTGGCTTCGCTTTCCATGTCACCTCCTTCCCTTTTCTCCTTACTATTTCTCTTCTTTAACTTCTGGGCTTATGCTTTTCCGTGCTGTTTAAGAATCTAGAACCTGCTTGTTCTTGTTTATTCCTTTCACAACCAGATTACACCAAACATTAATGTCATTTTCCGTTTTTAAATTTAGATATAACCTCCCTCTATCCTTCTAGCCTTTTTTTAAGGGCAAAATGCCCAGGTGAAGAAGGGTCCACGTTTTCTTTGGTTGGGTCAAGGTTATCACCAACTCGAAGGCTTAATAGTAAACGTAAGCCTAATACACGTACAGCAAGGCTTTAAACCCTAGCCAGAGATCCATACAAGGTCCATCCACACAATCCAACAATTATAAAAGTTCTCATTCTGAACAGAAATCCTGCCATAAACTCTAGCAGCATAAAACATAAGTGCTTCTTGAGCCTCATCGTCCATGCAAGACAGTAGAAAACCAAAATTGATCAACTAGGAGGCTAGAGTTACCCTTTAAATTGTCAAGTACGCAGCCACTTTGTAGGAGGATTTCGAACAAGGGGAGATAGGTTGAGAGTTTTCAATATAAATAAAAATAAAAAACGAGAAAAATCGAAGTGAATTAATCAAAACAGTAATAATACAATATCTTATAAAGATAGGCTATGAATGTGATATACATAACATTGTCAAAATGAAACTCATCTTCTAGCTTCAGACTAGTTAGATAATATAGCACCCTGTTCACCAATTGATGGATTTCTGACATCCAAGGATCAAGGTCAGGAAGCCAACAAATTGATGACTACTATAACAAGGAACTAACACAAGATCCTAACCTCAACATGTAATTCTAATGATACAAATTATTAGCTCAGGAACATCTACAGACAAACAACCCCAAATGGCACAACAATGACCCTCACAAACAGAAGTTAGCATCAAGGTGTGGTGATACACACAACAGAAGCAATTGAGATTAGCCATAACTCAAGCGCGAATCTGCAGGTCGAGCTGGCATTTGAGCTAGCATTTGACGTCGAGGAATACCAATTTCACAAGCATTAACTCTGGCTGCAAACCGAAGGGAACACAGAGATTCCCCAACTGAAGCAGGATCCGGAGAAATATTGACAAACATCAGGGTTTTGGAATCACCTCCTAGACAAGGCTGTAATAAAATATAAAAATAAAATCTTAAAATTTAGCTAATCATCCAGAAACAACTAACATAATTAGAAGTATCAGTTATCAACTAGGCTACATGTACACGCTGACTCCTACTCTCATCCGAACAAGTATTTTCGTTCAAGTAAAAGATGCATAGAGTTTGTAAGGGCCCTGAAAGTAATGTTACCTGCAGAAGGTAAGTCAATTTTGAGTTCCTAAAAGGAACATGGTCCTCTTTCTTTGCCAAAGCAAATATCACATCACTCAAGCATGACAAGCTTCTGTTGATGGCCTGATCATGTAGAACAAGTTGGCATAACAGCATTGAGGAGAATCACAAAGAGTTTGCAATAATGGATTATTATGAAGCATACCTGAGTTTCCTTCAACCTGTCTCCAGTTGCCCCACTCCTCGAGAGTCGCTCGCTTCCAGCAAGATCAATGAGGTTTAGAACTCCTTGCACTTGTTGTTCAGTACCCTGGCAACAAAAGAAATGGTAGCAAGCATATGAATCAATAAGTTAGGAAAGTTTAAGATCCTCCATGACTACATCATTAGACAAATAAGCACCTCATTTACTCCTGATATACGCAATGTGAACACAAAATGGCTTCTTGAAGACTGTTCATTCATTTGGGTCTTACCAACGGACCTAGAAAAACAAACAGGCAAACAAAACTTTTCAAATTCTAACTATAATCTTTAATACGATGCACTGAGCAGTAGCATTTCCTCACAAAATTTGTTAAGCCAAAAACGATGCAATAGATCATAACATTAATTCAACTCTACAAATTTGCATGACAAGGCGAAGTCATTAGGTATCAAAGCAATTACTCTATCTACCTGCTTTGGGCAGCTTGCCGAAGTAGAGAGGAAATCTCTTCCATTCTACAAACGTCCACAATTGTTAGATCAGTGACATAGGTGTTTCCATTTGCATCGTGTTTGATGGTATACTGCTTTCCTGGAGCTCCATTTTCTGTACTGCTCGATTTATTTGTCGACAACAAATCACGAATGGTTTCATTGTATATTTCCAGCATTGAGGCCTGCAAATTTAAACCAAAAACAAACAGTTAATAGATTAGGAAGTCAGTGTTAGACATTGTAAAATAGTTTTAGATGAATACCTGCATTTTGTACTTCCAACCCTTTGCCATAAGGGACTGGCTAGTTTGAAATATTTGTTCTAAAGAGCGTGGTATCAGCCCCTTCTGCTCTGGAGCTTCTGGCCTGCCCATCATAGTATAGGTTTTGCCCGAACCTGTTTGACCATAAGCAAAGATGCATACCTGCCAAGAGCGGTATATTGGCATTGATTAGTGCATATCTTAACCATGGCTAAAACCAACTAGATCTATCAGATGAACACAATCATTAACTATAAAATGGGAAGACTAATTTCGACTTAAAATCTCACTTTCAAATACGTCTAAACATTATAAGCCAAGAAATCATAGGTATGAGACAATCAAGATTAAAAATTTAAAATAAAAGTTCGTATTTGTAATCAACATAATAAACTAAAACATCTTTCACAAATACAATTACATTCCTCTACAATTTCTTTAAAGAATAATAGCCAAGAGACCGTTTCATTCTGGACAATTACAGCTGAATTCTGTTCAACTTTTCAATCCAGAAAGGGAGAGATTTTTAAATCTGTTTTTTTAAATATCCCAAAGTACAAGAGAAAGAGACAGCAGAATCACCTTATAGCCATCAAGGGCACTCTGTACAAGCTGTGATATTTCAACAAAAACTTCTTGCTGAGAAGCATCATGATTGAACACCTTGTCAAATGTAAAAGGATATTTCTGTCCTTCTGAAAAAAAAGCCAGAAATTTTAGAAAAAAAAATTTCTCATAAAGAAAGCACGGATTTCACCGAATAAAAATATGTTAATGAAAATGTAAACTACCTATTATTAGGTGCATTTCTGTTGAGAAACATGTACATACCACTTTGTATTACATCGATGCCTCTGCCAAGAGCTTCTGTTGAGGTAGGATAAGAAATGACTGGTGGCTCAGACCCAGTACCATCATCTGGCAACACGGGACGCACTCTGCAAAATACTCGAATATTACCCTTTAGCTCCTGCAACACATGATTTCTTAATTGTTAGCACCATCATCCAAGGCTTCTTTTGAATGTATAAATGAGTTAGCACAAAAGAACCTTACCAAAATGGTATTGTGCAATTTTTTCCTCAATTTCTCTCCTTCAACTAGTTGATTTTCTGTCTCTGCTAAGCGCTCCTGTAATTCACGTACAGTTCTCTTTTGCTTTTCAAATTCTGTCCTTGTTTCTATAGAAGATAAATCAGACATCTAAAACAAACAAATGAAGATATTGTTAGATTTCCTTAAGTATATCCTTGATGCACAAGATCAACAACTTCCATTACCTTCAGCTTTTCATTTGCAGCAGTGAGCTGATGCTCCAACAAGCATATTTGTTCCCTCTGAGAAGAACATGTCTCCTGCAACAAAAGCTTAATCTTAAAATACTTGCTAAATAACGAATAAAAGGCAGAATAAGGTCAGTATGAACAAACCTCCAAGGATTTTGTTTTTTCCATCAGATATTCTAGTTTTGCACAGGATTCACCAGTACTTTCTTTATACTTCACCACATCAGAAGTTAAAGCCTGCACTTGAGCCACTTGGCGATCACGATCCTCTCTAACCTGCTGCAACTCTCCTCGGAGACATTTCACTTCATTTGCTAATGTTTCTTTCTGATTCAAAGCCTCATCTTGAGCAGTCTAGAAAATACAGCATGTAAGAGAACAATTAAAGAAACCAACTATTCTTGCAAGCTGTTAAATTGATACTACTTGAAAGGAACATACCCTGGCTAAATTTAATTGATCCTGCAATGAACTGTAGCGACCCCTTAATGTACTGTGGTTCTCGACTATAGTAGACTTCTCCTTTTCTACACGTTTTAGAGACTCGCGAGCAACTTCAAGTTCAGCATGCAGCTTGCTATTGTACTGTTGTAAACTCAAGTTGTACTCTTGCAATCGCTTGTACATATCATCAACTGATGAAGCCTGAAAATTTCATCAAAGTTATCAATCATTAAGTGAAGCAACATAAAGATTTAAGAAACATAAAGGGAAAAAATATTGAATTAGCATTGAGAAATAAAGATGCAAGAGTTACTAAAGGGAATTACCCTTTGATTGGCAGCTAAAATATCTTGTTGGGCTTTCTCAAGATCTTTTGATAGAGAAGCCTGCGAAGCTTCTAATGCAATTCGTGCTTCATTTTCCTTTCTATGACAAGCGATTGCATCCTAGTTGCCAAACCACAAAATCCAAATAAAGTTGAAACAGGAAGAAAATATCACAACAGAAAGTGAAAAATTGAAAAATTACCAGCTTTTCTGATTCTTCTTTTGAAAGTCTCTCTTGTAAACAAGCATTATCTTGCCTCAGCTCACTAATAGTTGCACTAAATCTCTCCTCCTTGTTTTTCATCTCTGCCTCTGGAAGAACACATATGAATCAACATTAAAAGCTGTTTTGTCTTCATGATTCCCTACATCTTAGTCGAACAATAAGAAAAGAAAAAAAAAAAAAACCAGCCATGAAATCAGCAGATGTTTAGGGTTCTCTATTCCCACAACAGCAGCTTCATCTATGTTAGTTAAAATGTAATCTAGTAAAGATGAATTACTAGCTAAACTTTGAAACATAAGTTAACAATCAATAGAACCCATCTTATTTCACACAAGAACAAAAGTTATATCAATTCCCAAGGGACATCACGTGCTCTGCCTAGAGTTAAATTAATTAATGGTTCACTAAATTATGTATGGAATTCGTGGAAACACATGATGGATGTGCCGATGTGGGGAGCTATAATCGGGTTCTATTATCAATTTACTGTCAAGAGTGGAACTGACCTATGAATGATATATCAACTCTGTCAATGTTTGTGGGTGTGTGCAAGAGATTAGACTGTCAATCACTTGTCGACAAACATAAGATCATGCAGTACTGGAAAGAAACATTAAAAGAACACAAAATACCAGTTTCGGTACACTTTTTCTCCAAAGCATCTAAAGCAATTTGAAGCTTTCCTTCCTCTTCGACATGGGATTCATCTCTCTTCTGGAACCATTTGATACAAACCTTAAGCCTAGCATTAAGTTCACTCACTAATTCCAAATTCCCCTGCCAAAACAAAACAACAGCACCAAACTTCAGAAAGACAAAACCAACCCAACAAACAGTATCCTTCACTAAACCAAAATCACCAAACAAAACCTTGTGATCAAACTTTTTCATCTTCAATCTCTCATTGACCAGCGCATCAACTTCTTCCTTGGTAAACTCAACATTGCCACAATCCGAACCCTCAGCACAGCTCCCCACATCACTAGTTGCAGTAACATCCAGCTTCCTGTTAACAGAACCAAATGGCTTGCGCTCCACATTCGTAGCTCCTCCTGTTCTTCCCATCCCAATCCTCCTCCGCTTATCTAAAGGAATACCTTCCACCCCTTCCTTCTTCTACAAAAACCCAATATAAAAACTCAATCAAACAGCGCCATAATTTTTCAATCAAACACAGTAAATGTCAATTAAAACAGAAATATCAACTTAGCAGAACCCAAATTCGAAACCCAGAAAGACAAATTACAGACTAAACTAAACCAGTTAAAAACAATGAGATTACCGAAAAATTAAGCATCAAGTATAAATATCTAATTAGAACCGGAATTAAGGCAAAATCGTAAGATTTATTGCATAAAATTAAACTAAAATAAAATAAAAATCGCTTCGCATAGTTGTCAACAGTATAAAACACAAAACCCATCAATATTATTCTTCAAAAACAACTACAATCATCTAAATTTCTTCAATTGTTCCTGGATCCAAAACTTCTTATTTTCTCTGCAACCAAACAGCCCCTTTACAAAAACAGCAACAAGAAAGGGGAAAAAAAGAAGCAGGACTACTTACGGAAGAAGGACTACGAGGTGGCCGATTCTGGTTCCTAGAAGCCATTGGAATCAAAGGCAGTGTCAATCAGAGCCGTTGATTTTGAGCAACGTTGTAATGGAAGAAGCCAAGATTGGATTTGGACCGTTGGTTTTGTTTGATTAACCAGATAGAGAGAGTCGAGATCTGAGAGAGACAGGGAGAGTTTTGGGCGGAGAGTGAAATTTGAAATGAGTCGTTGATTTCAAAATTGGGAGAAGTGGCGCTTCCTGTACTTCCTTACTGTTTTGCCCTTCACTCTTCGAAAAGTGTACTTTACTGGGCCCTAATTTGGTTCACAAAATTCAAACTTTGAACTACTACTCCAGGCCCAGTTTATGAAGATCGCTAAACTTGTAAACCATAGCCCAACTAGAGATGACAATTTTACCCAATCCATCAAGCATTCGATGGTTGAATCAAACTTTTATTAGGTCTGACTAGAAAGTGAACAAGAAAATTTGATGTCGTAAACATAGTGTTTCTGAGTTTTTGGGTGATAATTTGATATTACTAGATGATTTAATTCACATAAATTATATAAATAATGAAATAGATGTTTTTATAAATTAATGGGACAAATCTAGAAATATAAAAAAAAAAAAATGAATCAGCCAAGATTAATTAACTTATTAAAATTATGATATTATTAGATTGGGATTAAATATTTATAGGTGATTCTAAGGATAATTTTCTTTACGATAGTCATTGTATTGCTAAATAGATAGTCAGATTTTTCAGAATCACATTTAAAACATTGATGCTCCTATTATGAAAAAATTTACGATTTTTCTTATGTTTTTTTTTCTGAATTCTATATTTTAATTCAGAAATTTTGTTTATTTTTTTAATGTTTTTAAATTCTTTGTTATTTTCTAGTGAAGATAAAGTTTTCTAATCTATTTAAAGGTCATGTAAACTTTTTAAAAAGGTAACTATCATGTGCTTTACTTTTTAGGAAAAAAAATTATGAATTCATGGTTCATATCTACAATATTTTTCACTCATTAAACCTTTTATGTCTTTTTCTTGTGATTTTTGTGGTGGTGTCATTCTACTAGCTTCCGCTTGCATGAAATTCTAATCTTGTTTTGTTGAAGTTGGTGTCATGAGAGGTGAGAGATTTTTCCACCCTATTATTTGATTTGATTCCCATCTTATTTTTAATTTTTATTTTATTTTATGGAGTTATAATTTTTATTTTTCAATGAATTTTTATCTTATTGTTCAAAAAGCATTTTTTATAAAATTATGCATAAATTTGAAATTTAGACTCCATTATATAGCTTATAATTTATGAATGGAATATAGTTTATTTTTTAAAATAAAAACCAAGTTGTTAAAAAATTATTTTATCCAATAGAAAATAGATTGATGATTTACAGCATTTACCAGACAAATTTTGGGTGCAATTAACTTCAATTATTCTAGAATGGAACCCAAGGATTGAAGAATTTTAACGGTAGGATTTAAGTACTGTTAGTATTCACTCGGCATGATTCTACCAGTCCAAAGTAGAGACCAAACCAGCATGAAGCCCAGGTTACACATGTACAGCAATGATTGGTGAAAACCATATCCAGCTTATCCAAGTAGAAAGTTGGGCAGATAAGGTATGGTAGCTCAAGAACCAATCTACATCACAAACACATTGACAAGCAAAATCAGCTCTCCAAAAAAGTATATTTAGTGAATCAAATTGAGCAGCACAGAGCTTGTTAGAGACAATTTGATACATGGCACAGGCAATGGCTTCAATGGCTGGCCTACGTGGAACATCTCAGGCTGTCCTTGAAGGTAGCCTCCAGCTAAGTGGTTCAAACAGGTTGTTGAATGTGCCTAGCAACACCGCTCGTGTGGCTGTGGCACGTCCTGTTCTTACTGTTAAAGCCCAGCAACAAGTGTCCGGTGAGCCTGAAACTAGCCGTAGGGGCATGTTGGGTCTTGTTGCCGCTGGTTTGGCTTCTGGTTCTTTTGTTCAAGCTGTTCTTGCTGCCTCTCTCCCTATCAAAGTTGGCCCTCCTCCCGCTCCTTCTGGCGGACTACGTAAGTTCATGAATTAATAATCCTCCTTGGTTATTTTGCTATTTGTAAAATATATCCAACTATGTATGTTGACCCACATTGGTGTGGTGGCAGCTGGGACGTTGAACTCTGATGAAGCAAGAGACTTGGTCCTGCCATTGAAAGAAAGGTTTTTCTTGCAACCACTCCCCCCAGCTGCGGCAGCAGCAAGGGCTAAGGAGTCAGCTAAGGAAATCATTGGTGTGAAAGGTTTGATTGACAAGAAGGCTTGGCCTTATGTCCAAAATGATCTTCGCCTCAAGTCTTCATATCTTCGTTATGATCTCAACACTGTTATATCTGCTAAGTCCAAGGATGAGAAGAAATCCCTCAAGGAACTTACTGGAAAACTCTTTGATACCATCAGCAATGTGAGCAATAGATTAATTTGATTGGATTTTGTTGATGTTGATAGCATTAAAAACACCATCGGATTAGGTTGTTTTGATCATCAAACACTTTCAGTTATTAAAGAGTTGCCTTTTTCTTTTTCAGCTGGACCATGCAGCAAAGATTAAGAGCACCCCTGAAGCAGAGAAGTACTATGCTCAGACTGTATCTGCTCTGAATGATGTTCTTGCTAAGCTTGGTTAAGAGAAATTCATGTATTTTGATCTCAGCTTTTGTGAAAATTTTTTGTGAGACACTTCATTTTGGATGTTCTTTGAAGGAATTCTAGTTCTGCAAAAGAATAATTAGTGCCTTCATTTTCTGTTTATGGGGCAATCATGAACATGCTAAATAGATGAATTTGATTGGCATAAAAAGGCCAATTAGTAACTAATGGAAGCACAAGAAGAAAGCTCATACTAGAAGAAAACCTATGGGCAATAGATCACTGGAAAATTAAACTGCTATATCTCTTGTCAGGCAATGATGTTTTCGGAGCATGAAAATCATAGGTCGTGAAAGCAGAATCATGAATATCAGATCATAATGACTTCATCAAATGGCAATGACATCTGGTTTCTTTACTAGAAGAGTGCTTCTACAAGCTTTCATAAACTATATCATCATAAAACGGATGCACCAGATAAGGAAACAATCAGCGAAAGCAGGAAATCCAGCCGCAGACCTAGTTATGTTAATTTTTCTACCGGTGAGCTTCGTAGCAATACATCCAATCTCTATATAATCAAGCAAAGGAAAGTAGCTGTCAGCATTCATAAAACAAGTCAGAATCAAGAACTTGAACATTATTGTTTGACAGAACAGAACTTCTATGATGATTGTTTCCTAGCCATTTTATCTAGCAATTCTAAGAAAAACATCATGAAGTGAACTGTACATTAGCAATCGTAATGATTCTCCAAGAAAGTAGACTAAAGAAAGGATCAAACTAAAGTTGACAACCCACACTTTAGCGATCTTGCTGCATTCCTTTCAGGATTACCAGGGTAAGGCCTAGGAGGACCATGACTGCCAGATAAAAGAGAGAATTAACTCAAATTATCGTATGAAAGAAAGCATTTACTTTAATTTAAGTTAGTATAAGTAATTTTAGATTAGTTCTCAGGTCAATGGATGGTGGGGTATTAGTTAAAAAAATTAAACAAAACTGGAATCTCATAGGTAGAGACTCTGATGACTTCTGACTTTCTTGTATATAGA
Organism: Populus euphratica; assembly: GCF_000495115.2. NCBI lineage: Eukaryota > Viridiplantae > Streptophyta > Magnoliopsida > Malpighiales > Salicaceae > Populus > Populus euphratica. Next base: position 68,528 of record NW_011500886.1, read on the forward strand.
GCACTGGAAAGAAATTGTTAAGCTTGAAAGTAAATCAAGGGTGTTTTATTGTTTCCAGTGAGTAAACTTCATCAATTTTTGGGCTAGAGGAAGGAGAAGATTGGTGATTCTTGGAGCAAGAAGCCATGGCCATGATAGCAATGAAGAGAGTGCTAGAGATACTGGCTTCCTTCGTAGCACAAGAAACTCGGTTGCTAGGAGGACCTAGGGGAGGAATCGATGAGGTAAGGGATGATTTATACAGCATGAAATCTTTCCTTCAGGATGCAGAAGCAAGAAGTGAGAGTGATCAAGGACTGCAAGTTGGGGTGAAACAAGTGAGAGATGTGGCTTATGATGCTGAAGACATTCTCGAGCTCCGCTCACCACCACCTCAAGGAAATGGTTTTATCCATTCTCTTTGCAGTTCCTATCGTTACATCCGTAAATTAAAGGCTCAAAATCGGGAGGCAGTCCAGTTACAGAGCATTAAGGCAAGGGCAAAGGCCATTTCGGAGAGAAGAAACGCATTTTCTTCGAATAAAGTGTAGCCACACGGTAGGGAAATGGCATGACCCCTGATTAGCTTCTCTTTACATAGATGAAGCTGCTGTTGTGGGAATAGAGAACCCTAAACATCTGCTGATTTCATGGCTGGTAGAAGGAGAAGAAAAGCTCACCAGTATCTTGGATGTGAGGATTGGCTTTTTCCTTGGACAAGATGAAGCACCTTACTTCATCGTACGTTGTTGCAATGAACAGTGCTGAATTCTTACATTTAGATTCTCTTTCTTCTCCCCCAAAATATCTCCAACGTCTGTACCTCAAATGTTGTTTGTCAGCTTTACCAGGATGGATTGCTTCGCACCGATATATTTCCAAGCTAGTGCTTCAGTACTCTAATTTGAAGTGCGACCCGCTGAAAGCCCTCCAGGAATCGCCTAGCTTGGTCGAGCTTGATCTCCGCCAAGCTTACATTGGGGAAGAACTATGCTGTGACAGCGGAGGATATTTGAAGCTTAAGAAGCAGTCTCCAACAATAGGAGAGTTTGCGGTACATCAGAGTAGCGAAAGGAGCAATGTCTGGGATAAGGACACTAGACATCACAGCTTGCGAGGAACTAGAAGCAGTGCCAATTGGCTTCGAACACCTTAAAAGTATAGAGTACCTGGTTCTGTGGGATATGCCTTCAAAATTCATCAAGAAAATAGAGCGGTCTCACGGTGAAGATTTCTGGAGAGTTCAACATATCGCGGCAATTACTCGTCTCTATGAGAGACTGGGGAGATGGGCTGCAGAAACACTTCTGTGATTCTACTGGTCTACAACCGAGACATCTGAAGTTTCCACTAATACAATCTCTGCCAACTTCCTCGGGTATGTAAGGACATTTTCCTCCTCTTTTTCCAATTGTCTTGTTGCAATTTTGAGTCACAGAACACAGATAATTTTGCTGCTCTCCCCCTCCTCTCCTTCGCTCTTTCGTTTCTCCTTAATTCCATCTCTGCTCTACGCTTTCCCTTTCCTGTATTCTTCTCTGCCTCTCAGGAGTTGCCTTTTGTTACAATGTTAAATTGTTGTTCTGCTGTTGCTGAACCTTCCAATCTGCTATCTTGCTCATGTCGAATTCAGAGTTCATATCTGAGCTGTCAGCAGCATTTAATACAGCACAGCAAACGTTGTTTTGATCATCAAACATTTTCAGTTGTTAGTGGAGTTCTTTTTACTTTCTTCAGCTGGACCATGCAGCGAAGAATAAGAGCATCCCTGAACCGGAAGCGCAGAAGTGCTCATCTCAGACAGTGGTAGCGTGCACTCTATCATTTCTATTTACTTCAGCATTTTTTTTACGATGACTGCATGGAAGCTCAATTAATTTATCTCATCAAAATATTCTCACTGAACCTCCTTTATTTTTTTTTATATATATATTTTTGAACAAATTAACTTGAGTATAGAATAAATTAAGTTTTCTTTCCGACCACCAACTCGAGTTTGAAGCCGAATCTCTTAACTATCAGATAATTTCAATTAATATATTTGTATTCGTAAGAACATGGGAAAAAAAAAAAAAAACCTCTTGTAGAAACTTCCTTGCAGTCTTACACCTTCCACAGAAGATTAATATAGAGAAATGTCCGTCTTTAAGGAAGATAAGAAGTTTACAATATTAGGGTTTCTCAAACAGTTTTACTTAAAGATAAATGAAGCATAAGACAGATTAGGGAAGTTCATTATATCATTTCCTTATCTAAGTAGATGAGTTATATTTTATCCTCATCGGAAAGAAAGATTAGCAGGAATGATTTAATTAATTAGCCGAAGATTAATTAAGAATGAGATTTTAGATACGATCGAGAATTAAACCAATTTATTAAAGAAAATTGTTTAGATTTTTACTCTTAACTCATCTTGGATTTAACATTTAAATTGAATTTTTAAATATGCATTTACAGAAGAATTTGTGGAGGATATAAATTAATTGATAAATTTAAAAATAAATTTAATTTAAAATAATTTAATTACTATTTGAACCGAGGAAATCGACATGAAAAGCAACCGGGTAAGACAAGGAGAGTCTAGAGGGTAGGATAATCCTCAAGCTACCTTTCAAAGCTAGTCGAATTATAATCATTTGGCTTAATTAATGCACTCTCCTTTCTCACAATTAAATAGGGATTCACCATTCCCTACTAGTTCTTTCGCCTAAAGATGTGTAATCAGACGTAGGTTTCACTAGTTTTGTGTACCTGCTATGCTGAATGCCATAACTTTTTTTTTTCATTAAAAAAAACTAGTTTGATGTAAATATATAAGTTAAATTATGAGACCAAGGTAAATTAATTAAAAAAAATAAAGTTTAATTTTAAAAAATTTAATGTAAAAGGATAGTATCTAAAAAAATCAATATTAAAAAAATACATAATAAATCAAATTTCACGATTTAGATCATGAAAATGAGATAACCTAATAAAAGGCAAACCAAGAAATATTGTGAAACTCAATTTTAAAACAAGCTAATATTGGAGAACAAAAGACAAACAATATTACATTTAAAAAAAAACCCAAAAAAAGAAAGTCAACTCAAACCAACCCATCAAATTCTATTTCTAAATGATGGGACTAGGATAGACTAATGGAAAGGAAATCGAAGAAAATCACAAAATCAAATATATATATATATATATATATATATATATATAAAACCCTCAACCTTGAAGGATGGAACCAAAAAAGAAAATTAAGTCCCAAAAGATATAATGTTGAAGGATGAAGTTGGAAAAAAAAATATTAATCTAAAAATTTATTAAAATAAATCCAACAAAAAACGACAAATAAAAAGACTTAAGATAATTCAGATCAATTTGAAATTTCATTAAAAAAATCCTATAGAAAGTAGATAAAGAAAGAACGAAGTCTGATCACTAATAATATAAATGATGAAATTGATAAAAAAAAAAAATATAAGCTTAAAAAAAGAACAAAAAAACAAACATGGACAAACCTTTTAGCCATGGGTTAATGTCTCAAACTCATAACCAATAAAATCCTAGACCCGGGTTGAACTAAGAAACTCAATTTTCAACCATGTTAATTTTGAAGGATGGAATGAAATCAATTAAAAAAATCAGTGAAAGAGAATTTAACAAATAACTAAAAATAGAAAAATCTAAAATAACTTGGGTCATTTTCAAAATCAGAGAAAAAATATACAAAAAAAATAATGGATCTCAGTCTCTAATTGAATAAATGCATAACAACAAAACTGAAAAAACACAAACTCAAAGAAAGTAAAAAAAAAATAAAGCAAATTCGAGTGAACCTCTTAAATCTTAGTTAATTTCCAAAACTCACAACTCGTGAAATCTTAGATCCAAATTCAATTAAAAAACTCAATTCCTAACTAATTTAATATTAAAAATAAAATTATAAAAATATATTAATTTAATTTTTTTTCAAAGTAAATAAAATAGCAATTAAAAAAAGATGATCATATTTGATAGGAAAAAAAACCCAAAGGAAAATGAAATTATATAAAAAAATTAAATAATAATAATAATAATAAGGATCAATTTTGAAAGATTAAAAAATTCAAGGAGGATGAGATTGAAAAAGAGTTTTAATTTTATAAATTATTAAAAAAATTATTCCAAATAGATAAGGATGGAATCAAAAAGAAAATATTCATTAAAGAAATTAGCAACAAAAAAAATCAACAAAGAACGACAAATAAAAAGATCCAATATAATCTTGGTTATTTTAAAAATTAGTGTAAAATTCTCCAAAAAGTAAATAAATAAATATAATAAAGTCTAATATCAAATTGAACAAATGCTAAAGAATGAAGCTAAGAAAAAATCATCCTAAAAAAAGAGCAAACCTCGTAAAACTAGGCTAATTTCTAAAACTTGAGCTCATAACATCTTAAACAATAAACTAAGAAGCTTAATTATAAACTAATTTAATGTTCAATGATGAAATAAAAAAATTAAAATTTCAAAATAGCAATATTCAAAAAAATAAGAATCATATTTGATAGGAAAACAAACTGAAGAATAATGAAATTTAAAAAAAAAATCCCAAATAAAACAAATAACAATAAAAAAATAGGAATCAAATTTGAAAGGTTAAAAAATTAAAGAGGGATGAAATTGAAAAATATTTATAATTCTATAAATTATTCAAAATTAAAAAAATAGTAATAAAAAGAATAGGGACTAAATCTGAATATAAAATAAATTAAAGGGGCTACTTTGAAATTTAATGGATGAAATAAATTGAAAACAAATGAAACTGATTTTTTTTTATTTTACAAATTATTTTAAATAAAGTAAATAGTAATCAAATGGATATTGATAAAATTTAAAGGAAAAATAAATTGAAGAGTTGTTTTGAGAATTTGAAGTAGAGGTAATCATTTTTTGTTCTGCTCGGTTTTTATCAAAAAAAATAACTAAACCAAATATGAAAAAATCAAATCCGAACCGAACTGAACCGGTTCAAATTGATTGGTTTTGGTTTAGTTCAGTTTAGTTTTTCAGGACAAAAACCTGTTCAAACTGGTTGGCTCGGTTTTTTCGGTTTGGGTTTGGTTTAGTTTAGTTTTTTTAGTTTCAGTTTCAGGCTTATAAAACTGAAACCGAACAGACCGGTTGGTTTTTTAAAAATTTTAATCGGTTTTATTAATTTGTTTTATAATTTGGTTTTTTCAGTTTTTTTTTAGATTTTTTTGGTTTAATTGATTTTTTAGTGTTTTTGCTTTTTCTAATTTGAAGGTCAAACATAGATAAAATTTAAAGAAAAAATAAATTAAAGAGTTGTTTTGAGAATTAAAGGGAAGACATGGAAATTAAAAGGTAAATAAAAAGAAAAAAAAAAGAGAGAAGCTATCAACACCAAATTGAAGCTTTGCTGGTCATGTGTATCACCTATGAATAGATAGGCGATTAAGACGATGCAAGCTATATTATTGGCATCTTCGGTCGTTGTAATGCTCCGCATGCATCACTTTAGAACTTTAGAGCAGTGGATGCACTGACATGTTGAATACATGCATTAATAAGTTTTTGTTTTAAAATTATATTTTATATTTATTCAAAGTTTAAATCGACCATTAGTTAACTTGATTATAGCAAAAGCAATCATAATGAAAATACAAAAAAGACCCTAAACATTAGTTAATTTTTTTTTATTTTAATAGTAATATAATAATTTTACTGTGTAAAAAAAGTCAAAAGTTGTAAAATACCCTAGATGCCAATTAAATAAATTATGTTTTAAAAGGTAATTTAATCATTCTTTTATATTTTAAAAAGTTAAAAAAAATTGATTTACCCTCAATTACTATAAAAATGACTAATGGACTTTGAAAAGGACTGTACTATCTCTTATAGCTAGTTGATTGATTTTTTTTTTGGGAAAGATAAAATAATAATTATGCTATTGTGATGAATAGTGATATATGTATAGGTACATCATAAATTATACTATATGTATAGGTACATCATAAATTTTCTTCATGTTTTAGCTTGTTTTTAATTTGTTATTTTTGTGGTTTTTCTCTTGGATTGGTACTAGTTTTTAGTGAAAATAGCTTGATTTGATGTTAATTAAAAGTTGTTTGTTGATTTCTTAAATGAAATATGGTATTTATTTTCTTCTTTGTGTCTTGAGAAGTTTCGTGATTGGTTGGTGGAGTAGTTATATGATTGACCATGTTGAAATAGTGTTGTAATTGAATTTACATTATTTATTTTTATTTTTCAAAAGGTTTTGAGTAGGATCTTCATTTTGTATCAGAAGAAAAAAAAATCTGAAGTTATTAATCTTGATTTGGTTTGGCCTAAATCCAGGTTAAAACTTGGGTGAGATAATTTTGGTTAGTCAAAATTATATTTTTATTTTTTTATAAAAAAATAAAATAATGTTGTTTGATTTGGTTAATTACGTTGTGAATTGATTAGTTGGATTTCTTGTTTTCACTTCAATTTTTTTAAACCTGCTCGGAGCAAGTCTTGGATTGATTTTCTGAATTGAGTTAGCTTTAATAACGATGAACAAGGGATAAAAATGATGAAACATTTCTAAATATGAGTTTTAAATCTTTCTTGGCTGGGAATTATGAAGCTTAATTAACATGATAGAATCTCACGACTTGAAAAATGAGCTAATAGAGGTTTGCATTGATCTTTTGACTCGCTTCTGATTCTGAGTCTAACCAGTAACAGCAATATAAACACACTCTAGCGTCCAAGAAGTTAATCAATGGTAACTCATTAAGAAAAAGCTTGAAATCTTACTGCATGATTATAAGTTGAATGAAGAATGCAAGCCAATCGGGGAGGATTAGAAGAGGGATCTGATCAAATTAAAGAAAACTGGAAATAGGCTAAGCTTGAGTTGCATGACGGTCATGATGCCGAGAATTGTCTCTGGCTGTAGCAGTGGCGGATACATAATAGGAAACTGTGAAGAGTCCATGAACAAAACACAGAATGCCTCCAATTGACAGAACACGATTATGGGATATTCCACATAATTTTCTTGATTTTGAGTTCGCCAGTGTCCCTATGATCAGCAATGAGAACCCAATTGCCAGTATAATCCTGGTTTGCTCAGAACAGAAGTATGTGTATGTCAGAATCAAGTTTTGAGTTTGCAGGGTGTAGGTTTTCTTGTTTTGACAGTACATACCATGAGAAGAAAAGGGAAGCGACAGCTAGTTGCTTGTTAGCAGATGCCTTGTTGAATTCTTCCTTGGAGCACATGCAGGTGCAGCCACCAAGCAAGGTAGCAACGGTATGAGCAAGGGCAAGAAGAATCACCGCAGCCAAGCCTAGCTTGAAAGCTTGATGACTTGGGTCTCTACACTCAAAAATCCACATCTTTAAATGCTTCACCTGAATCAAGACCACCCAAATGAAGAAATGATCAGAAACCAAAAGCTGAAGGAGAAATTGATACAAGGTTTCGATTCAAATGCGAACTGGTTTACCTTGTTTTGAGCCATCTCAGCTTCAATCCCAAGTATGCCAGCAACAACATCCAATGCCATGATTAAGAGACAAACCAGAAAACCAAAGTTTTTGGCCATTTTTCTTTTCAAGATTGACAAGAGGTGACAGTTTTAAAGAAGCTTGTGAACAAGAAGAAGATAGGCAGGGGAAATCTTTATAAGTAATTTGTCTTTCTTTACAAGCAAGCTTCATGAAAGGCATAATAAGAATAAAGTTGAGATTAGCAATACATATGAGAAGGATTAGCTGTGAGTTATGAGTGAAAAAGTTTCCTTTGTCTCGACATTTCTCTTTATTCTTTCTTTTGCTGCTTCTTTCCATATTCTGATTCGTTTCATGGGAGACAAGGAAAGTTGAGGCATCACCAGCAAGGTATTAATTACCATTGATGTGCACGCAGGACAACTATGAAGAGATCCTACCTCAAAATCGTAACTCATACAATACTAAAAGTGATGTTCTAGGTCTATTTCAAAAGGAAAAGAACTTGAGGTTATGGTGAAAAGCCTCTCATTCATGTGAATTTCAAGAATAAATTATGCGTTGTCCATATAGATCCATGCATCAAAGTTCCAATCTTTTTCCTATGATTTAAAATTTCACAATATTTTATATGTAAATCCCAAAAGAACTTTATTATCTTGATTATTTAGACTATTGTGGTGCAAAATACTTTTTAATTAAAAATATATTAAAATAATATATATTTTTTATATTTTTAACGTTATCATATTAATACTATTAAAAAATATTAATTTGATATTTTTTTAAAAAAGAAGCTATCATAATACAAAATAAATAATGAAGTTTACAAATGAACCCATCTTTTAAATACTTTTTTTTAAAATTTTTGTATATATTTTAAGTATTTTTTAAGGTAATGTAGGACAAAATGTGAGAAAAAAAGGAGGAGAATATGACTAAAAAAGGGTGTGAGCTTTCATTGCTATTTAAATATTTAAGTGATGAGGGGTAGCATTAGAATTTTCATGAAAGTATAGAAGTAATATTGAGAGACTTTAAATTATAGTGATAGAGGTGGAAAGATTGTGAATTTTTTGGAATATTACAACTTCTATTTTTTGAAAATTAAGCTATACTTTTAAAATTTATCAAAACTTTATTTGATAATTTTTGTTTTTTTAAACAATGCTAATTTATTTTTTCTAAAATAAATTTTGAAATAATATATTAATTTAAAGTTACCCGGATATACTAGTCCTTCAAAACTATGTGTTAAATCAAATTATAATCAGAAATATTATATTTTGGATCTTCATGACCCAATACAATTTCTAATTTGATTAATTTAATTCACAAAAAGAATTTAAAGTTTTGGCTTCTCCATGAATACATAAAAAAGTATGCTCCTATGGGACATCCTCTGCAAACACTATATATTAAAATATAGTAAAATAGATGCATTAAGCATGGTGTTTGGAATGCTTACTTAGCATTAGCGGATTGATATATAAGCTTTGTTGCTAGGTGGTTTTTTTGTTTTTTTTTGTTGTTGTTGCTAGGTGTTTTATCTTTATTTGTTGTTGTGCTTTTAAGGAGTCCTTAATCTTTTATATAAATTAAATTAAAAGGTTAAAATAATATTAGTGTTAATAAGATTGAATATGTAATAAAAAACTATTTATGTAAAAAATTTTAAACAACGTTTCATTTTTATCTTCGCATAAAAAATATTTTTTCTGTATAATAACCACTTGTCTTTCTTTTTTCCTCATATATTTACATATATGAATTTAATCAAATTATAATTACTAACATTTTTTTTTCTAAACCAAAACAAACACAAAGAATTGAAGAATTACCATAAAGAAAAAAATTGATAAAAAGTTTTTTAAAAAATGAGGATAATGATCTCAATGTCCTCATCTTTACCATAAAATAATATTAATATGTTGATAATTTTTGTATAGTAAGTTTAAGAAAAATATTTTTAATTACAGGTTCAAAAAATAAATTTTTTAAAAATATATATATTTAATTAAAACTGTTTTAAGATAAATTTTTGTATATAAAATAATTGAAAATTAAACAAGTATTATAACTTTTACAAAATTAAAATTTAAAACATAATTATACATAAAACTTAGCATAAAAAATAAAAATTATTTAACTAACCATATAATTTTATTTCTATAGTTAAATAAAAAACAAAGGGTACCGCTATTCCCAACAAGTCTCTCGATGGTTTTTCTAAACTTTTGTTTATTTGTCTTTTTTTATCGTTTAAATCTCTTATATATTAATAAATTCTCATTCAAATATTTCTATTATTTACTTAATTCAATAAAAAATTATTAAATTATCACA
>NW_011500883.1:0-32070 GCF_000495115.2 Populus euphratica
GGATGTGTATGTGTGAACATGTAGACATGACATGTATGAATGTATGCATATGGTATTTTTCTTACGAGGATTTTATATTGTGAAATTACATGAGGTCAGGATAATGAAAGTACTAGTTGTGTAATTTGTCGTTTGGCACTCTTGTATGAACTCATAATGATAACGAGACTAGAAAAGAAATGTAAATTTAAGAATATGTTAATATGATGCATTGTAAACCTATGAATGTCAAAATATAATATTATAGGCATGTGTATTGAGAATCTATTTTATAAGAATGTTGATTTATGTTATCCTACATGGATTGTGCCTTGATATTGAATGAAATGCAATTATAAATCTGCAAAATGATATGGTGAAAAATATCCAAGACCTAATGATTTATAAAATAAAAAATATTTTCATCGATTTTGGCATTGAAAAAGTCAAGTCATTACACTTTAGATCATTTAATAATTGTATAATGGCCTAAATTTCATGGTCCATGCAACAATTGTATGGCCTAATATCATAGCTCAATTATAACTTTTGACATTAATGGCATACCTATTTGAACTTTTCATATCATAACCTGCGATTGTAATATAGGTAAATTAAACTTATATTTTCTAAAAATTTTGAGAACATTTTTCTATGATTGAAAACAAAAAATTAACATAATTATTTAACTATTAAATAAATCTAATTAGATCCAAATATCTATGAATTCAAAAGAAAAAAAATATAAAAGGCTTTAATACCATTATAACACATTACAAGCATAAGCATAGAGGAATTTAAAATTTTCAGTCTTTAATAATGATCTATAAAATTTAAAATCAATCAAAACTTATCTAATGACAAGGAGAATACCTTGTTCTTAAGATGACAAAAATCAAATAAGTAGAATCTAAGGCTTTAGTTATAGCAAACATATGGAATATTTTGTTTAGCTCCTCTAATATTCATTTATTAATTGTTGGTGATTTTAATGCTATTTTATTTTAGAAGAAGTATAAAGTTGTGAATGCTTATAATGCTAATAAAATGATTGGATTTCAATACTTAGTTGTTTCTTTAAGATTTATGGATTTGAGTTATATTTTCCATAACTTTACTTAGAACAATAGGTGGGTTTCTTCTTTTAAAACCTTGATCTAACCCTAATTTTCTTTATAAATACCATTTTTTGTAGAGAAAGAAAGTTATTTTGCTTCCATTAAAAATGAGAGAGAGGAAAGAAAGGATAGAGATGGTGGTAGACTTATAATATTTTACTTATAAAGGCACTTTAGATATTAAATTAATTATAATAGTGAACATGTAATATTTTAAAATTTTTTTGTTGAATGGGGTTAGGTGTTCCTAACTTAATATGTAACTGTTATCAGCTACATTAACAATAATATGTATAAGGTGTTTTTTTTCTTCCAAATATGGAAAGGAAAGTGCAATCATTAATAAACTTTATGATGTTTAATGTAATTTTGAAAACAAAAAGGGTAAAAAATAAGTTATAATAAATTTGATCACCCATAATAGATCAACATGATCTCTACACTTTCTATGTTAAATATATTTAAACCATCTATTATTCATTAGCTAAATAATTATTTTTAATTGAATGAATATGGGGTATATGATATATGAAAAAAAAATGATATTTCTATCTATATATGTGTATATGTGTGTGTGACACCAAGATATTAGACTATGCCTAAGGATGTACATGGGAATTAGTATTCTTTAGACATTTATTTGAAGGCTAAGTGCATAAGTTTATTAGAGAAAATAAAGAAAAAAGGGGCTTGTTTCTTTGTTTTTAGGCATATCTGATAACATCAAATGTTATGGTATTAGGTTACTAAAAAAATATGAGACGTAATATTTTATTTATAGAAAAAACTTAACAATCCTATAAATGATAAAATATCACTTTGTCCCCTGAATAATATCATATTTATCATTTCATAATGATTTTAAAAATTTATGCAATCAATTTTCTACTTGATTTTTCTAGGTCTAGAATTATAATCTCATATATAAATTACATTATAATCCTTAATTTTTAAAACAATTAAGTTCCATTTGATTAATCATTTCATTTTTATTTCTAACTAATGATTTTTTTAATGTGTATGACGTATTAGGTTTCTAATATGTTGGCTCAAATTTAAATTATAATCATAAATAAAAGAAAAGTACATAAATTAAATGATTTCATTTATTATTAATTTAACACTTAATTGATTTATATTTAAAAATCAAATGCACAATTTAATAACATGTTATGATCCTTCAAATATTAAGAAAGTCAAATAAAGTTTGACTTAACCTTTGAGCGAGTAGTTTCTCAATAATTATAATCATTTCATCAATAATATTCTAATTTAAACATTTAAATATGAAATGTGTCTAATCTGTCAAATAATATTTATTCTTGATATTACAGTTATTGATTATTTGAATAAGATTTGAAATTCTTTTCAATTTTCATTGCATCTTATGCAAGAGTTTGATAACTAATAATATTCAAGAACATGTATAATATTTTTTTTTTCTAATTTACCTATGATAATGAATAATCTCTTAATAACATAAATACCTTTATATAATTAATATTATACCCAAAACCTAATTGTTGTTGTTACCTTTGATTAAGGCAATATATAATTAGGATCAAATCATAATATTTTGTATATAAAATAACTTCATGATCTTAAATTTAAGGATAACTTATATAATTATTATGTGAATATTTTTATAGACACATATGACTTCTCCATATAAATTTTATATGGGTTAATTTAATATACTTGTCATCTAATAAACATTTATATATTAATTAATATGTATGTGTTTCAACAACTTTAATTACTATTTAGACTTAATAGAGCATCAATTAGAAAATAATTATAAACAATGCTTTGATGTAATAAAAATCTCATATTTATAATTACTTTTATTTTTTTATTTGTAAAATATTTTTATTCTATAAAATTTATCTTTACTCTAAACTATTAATTTTAAATGTATATTAAAAATAATTTTTTTTATTAATAATAAATATATTTTACATAAATAAAATTAATATTATATATAACTAATCAATTATTAGTTACATAAGATGTGCACTAATAATTTGATAATTAGATTTATATTAATTATTGTTAAAGACTAGATAATTAAATAATTTATAATTTATGAAAATTTAACCTAATTAAATTTAATGAAGCCTCTAAGAAAAGAAATGAAAGTATTATATTATTTTCAATAAAGTTTGTAATTAACCAAAATATGAATGTGAATAAATCTGACGTGGGGAGTAATTGGATAGAAATAGAATTAAAACATTAATTGAAAGCAAGCTCGAAGAAAAATAAATAAGTAAGAAATATAAACAAAAATAAATAGAAATAGAAATAGAAGTAATAATATAGTAATAGACTAAGCAAACTAGTTTCAAAATTTCTTTTCATTTTGTCTTACAATTTAAAAAGATATTTGTACGTAACACAACGATCTAAATTTTAGATGAAGAAATTATATTTTGTTGAATAAATTATTTTTTTTATTCATGTATAATTTTTTTTGAATAAATTGTTTTTATTAAAAAATATTTTAAAAATAAAAAACAATGAAAGTTAAAATAAAGGTTCATAAAAATTTTAATTAGTAGAAAAAATGCATATCTTCAATTTAAATTCTATTGCTTTATTAATATATTTTTTAATTAAAAATATTATTTTTTAAATTTTAAAATAAAAAAGTTTTTTTTAAAGGATTAAAGTGCTATATAAAGAACCTGACACTAGGCTTAATAAAAAAAAGTTAGGATTTTTAATTTTTTTAATATGAATTTAAAAAATAAACCATAATAAATGACAAATTATTCACATTGCAACTATTTAAGGTCTCAAGCAATAAATATGGTTGAAAGTTAGATCTTAAAAATATTTTTTAATATTTTTATATAAAAACATTAAAGAAATACTTTAAAAATTTCTTTAAACTTATTTCAATTTTAAAATTTTTATTAAAAAATTAAAATATTTAAATTTAAGTTGATTAAATTTTTTTGGATTATAATATATTTTTCTGATAACATGAAAGTTTAAATAACTCTCAGCTAACTAAAATAAATTTATTAATACTAAAATCAGTTTTTTTATAATCATAATATTATTAACGGATTACTTTTCTCTCATGTCTTTTGGTGATATTTTTTTTTATTTCTTGAAATTCAAAAAATAAATTGTGAAATATTGAAATTTATGGTCTAAATGTAAAAAAATAAAATTATATATATATATAAAAAGACTTTCTAGATGAAAATGAAGTTTTTCCTAAAAAAATGTAAAATGCTTCGTTGTTTTTTCTTATTCGTCTTCTTTTAATTATTTTTTATACTATATATTAAAATATTAATTTATTAAATTAATTCCTATTTTTTTTTTAAAAAAGGTCCATTGAAATTTTTGGCAATAAAGATGAAAGTGAATACAATGCTTGCGGACCTTTGACTCCACAAAACAAACAAAAATCTTTTTCTTAGAAAAGCAAAAAAGGAAATCTCTCATCATCTTTGGCAACAAAACCATTTTTGCTATTACACTGTAAAAACAAACAAACGAACAAAGAATCTCTCTCTCTCTGTCTCTCTATGTATACTCTGTCTATCAGCCCAATCCTGCCTCCATTCATCCATTGATCTTTTTAGTTCTTATTATTACATAATTAAAAAAAATATATAAAACACTAACTTATCTTCTTCATATTTATTTTTGCCTCCTTTTCGTATTCTACACTATTTCTCTTTGTTTTTTCTTTTCTTTTTTCAATCTTTGCATGGTCTTCATCTACATATTTTTTAAGAATCCATAGTGATAATATCAATAGTCTCTAGAAATCTTTTTCGTGAATTCTTGATCTCTTCAATGGATCAAGTAACGACGCAATCTTTTGATTCTTGACTCTCTTTTGAGTGAATGAGAGATAATGGGATTAGAATCTGCTGGTAGTTTCTTGAACTTCTCAAACAAACCTCAATTTGATTCTCAAATTTGATGGTTTGATTGCTGATCATCAATCTAATTCTGGGTTCTTTTTTTTGTTCCGGTATGAAGAAATTGGGTATAGAAGTTTGATTACTGGGAATTTTAGTTATTGTTGTGTAGTCAATGGATGGGGTCAGTCCGAATGAGGCCCAGGAATTGAATGGGCCATCGGTTCCATGGCGGCCGAGGCAGCTGGCATTTGGACAATACAGGCAGGAGAGTGAACCTGCCAACAAGGGACAAACTTTGCGTGTTGTCGTAAGAAGTCCTGTAAGTCTTCTATTCGTTTGCTTTTGTCTTTCTGGTTTGTGTTGATGATTGGATTCATTTTGTTGTTGCTTTATGTGGGTTTTAGTTTGCATGTTGAATTATGAGCATTTTAGGTTTGATGGAAGTAAAAAATTTAGGTTTTGTATAGAGTGAGTGATAGCTCGGTACATTAGTGTACATGTATTAAATTGAGATGTATCTAACTGCCTTCGTTTTTGCATTTGAAATTATAAAATAAAAACAGAATCTTGTGAAGGTGTGATGGCAGCTGTGCATGGAATCTGTTTGTGTTGTCCATGAGATTATTAATTAAAAGGCAGATGCTTGTTTTGCTAATTTATGGAAAAAATGAATAAGAAAGAAAGCTCTATGTAGAACTACAAGAATATCTTCCTTAGAATGCTTATGGTCAGAAGGGTGTAGGCTTTTTGAGGTCTTGATATCATGTGATATTCCTGAAATACGTAAAACATTATTCTGATGTCCGTATTAGTATTCTCCATTTCAAAGAATAACATAATAATATAATCTCCAAAGAAGAGTTATGATAAAGACAATGTTCTTGACCTGAAACTGCTAAAGCTTGCAAGTTGCAAGCCTCTCTGGATTAATGATGGAAAGTGTATGCTGGGGATTGATAGTTACAATGTGAGCTTAGAGGATCCTTATCCTGCCTTTTGAGGGGAATCCTTTCTATTTTCTTTGTCTAGGACACTTATTGTTGAAGCAGTCCTTTGTGAAATTTGCTAGTGTTACCAAATTGTAGTATCCCTTGCAACACTTTTAATTTTAACCATGTAAAACTGTATGATCATGTCAATATTTCTCTGTTCTTAGCTCTTGTGATGACAGGGAGACTCTGATCCACCCTTATTTTTTTAGAAAGAATGCGGAAGATTGACCATGATGATTAAAGATGGAGCCAAGGGTTATGCCTTTGAGTTGTTATATTGGAATTCTTGGATTCTAGTTGACATGTCTCATACTTGCTAATATTTCTACGATACTAATGTTGAGCAACTTAGATTTCCACGCTTCATTACCTGGTCAATCTTAAGTTGTATTTAGGTTAAATAAAAGAGAGGTGAAAATACTGATTTATTATTACAAGGATTGCAATGCATGCTCCTTTAAAGTGGCTTATTTGGGTTAAAACATATGATAACTGACCACTCACAACTTTCTACAAATGTCAAGAAGCACTATCCTGTACTCCTAATTGCTTTAGTGCAAAAGCCATACACAAAGTGGATTTATTAGGAAAATTCAATATCTTCCCATTGACTTTGTTTGTCATCCCATGATTTCCTTTGTGCTCATCAACTACTTGCAAGTTTTTCTTAGAGAGTTTTTTTCTGTGTTTAGCCTAAAAGTATGAGTGGATTGCAAAATTTTAATTCTGAAAAATATGTGATGGCAGGAAACTGTACTGAACACCTGGTGGTGTACTAATTGCTCTTTGATGGACATTGTTTATTGTGCCTTTTCAGCTAGATGTCTAATTATAGAGAATTAGTCCTTTTCAGATGTGTATACGAGTCATCTTGCTCTCTTAAAAGTAAAAAATAAAAAATAAAAAATCCGTGAATGTAGACACCAGAAGGGTAGAGTTACCACCATTTGGTTATTAGAAAAGGATGGGAATACAAGCTATTACTGTGCTACTGATAAATTATTAAATGAAATCTAAGAAATGAGACTCCCTGTAGGCCAGTGATGTAGTCTTAACGCAAAAAGTCAAAAAGAAAAGAAAAGAGCATCCACTGGGAGGAGCAAGATTCTTCTACCTTGAATGCTCTGTTCTTTCATTACATATGGAAAACACTAAAGATTCCCAGTGCTTTATAGTCTCAAATAATAGTGTAAACCTCTCCCAAAATTTTAACTCCTTGTCCTGCACTAATTATGACCAAGACAAATCCACAACTTCATTAATGTTATGAACTCCTTTTCCACGCTAGTAAATGATTGATTAGATTCGGCAACTGTTTTGAACAAAAAAATTAACTGAAACCTCTGTCATTTGAAGATTATCCATAGTTAAAATCATACCCCAAGCTGCCTCCCTATACAAAAGAAGAAAGCTAGGAGGGTGTAGCTCCCTCTTGGAGTCCCTTCCACTTTACACCTATGCTTTCATAGAGCCTTGATAAGAGATTTAATTGGGAACACTATTTTTTTCATTAGGTTATTGATTAGCGGCATTATCATTCCCAAATTCAGAGTTCAACTCTCTCACTATCCAATCTATCAACATTGAAACTGAAAAGCATTTTATCTAGGAAAAACTAAATGAGAGTACATAGGTATTCCCTCTGTAAAGTTAAAAAGCAAAATAGCTAACATATTTACCAAGGGACGTAGTGGTAAAAGCTTTCATTTTGTAGATTGCTTGCAAGGCAGGTATTGGAATAGATTGCTTATATAGTGATGCTTAAGGGCTTTGGGGGAACCTTTAGTCTTATCAGTTTGAGTGTGTTTAGTTGCTCCTTATGTTTAGTTAATTGTTTGGATGCAATGATAGTAGGGAATAGTGTTTGGATAAGGGTATTATGCACTAGATTTTGGTGGTGAGCTTTTCTTTCTGTCTTTTGTTTTTGACCTCATTTTTTTATGTTCTTCTTTCTTCTCTTGCAGTTTTTTTTTTTTCATTTTCTTTTTTGCTATTATTCTCACACTCATTTTTATTTTATTTACTACAATGAATTAAACCTTGGAAACTAGAAATTGTGTGAATATTGCATATTTTTGGGATTTTGGAATTTTAAGAAGTTGATTTAAAATAGGATTTAAAAATGGGATATGACATCTCTGACGCCTATCTTGCAAGCAATATATAGAACAAAGGCTTTTAGTATTACACCTGATTGGTAAAGATATTGGCTGTTTTATTTTTTACTCTATAAGTGGAACACATATTGACGCAACTTACAACGAAGATAAAACTAGGATTCTCAAGCTCTAAGGTTATAGACCAAATTGTAGAGAAATCTAGAGAAAATCCTCTGTTTTTTTTTTTTTTGAATTTGAATAATAATCTTTTTTTCTTCATAAAAAAAACTAGATATCCTTATTTGTATTTGTACTAAAATCATTTATAGGAAAGGATTCCAATTAAAACTTTCATAACTAATAGAATCCATTGAGCATTAGGATTTCTAAATAGTAAAATATTAATTAAATTAAAAGTCCTAAACTAAGTAGGAAACAAATAATTAAAATCCAAAATTAACTTGAAAAATAATTAAAACAAGAAAATTTTAACTTCAGGCCTTATATAAGATGCTTTCGGGTTTTTTTGCGGACTTCTTTTCAGGCTTGGCCTTGTCAATCTGCTCCATAAACTCCTCTGATAATTGTTCTGTCACATATTGTACCCTTATCTAGATTTTCCTTGATCAAAAGGCATATCAATTTCAAAATGTTCTGTTCTATTGAAATGAATTGAATTATACACAACGTTGATAGAGCTTTACTATCACAAAACAAAGATAAAAATAGGGCCATCATTTTGATTTCTTATCAATAGCCATGTTTCATAACATGTTTATTTTAGGTATGAGTGTCCGAACAATCTTGACTTCGAAGAAACTTGAAAATTTGGAGATTTTGGTCTCAAGAGTTCAGAGGAACTGATCCTCCAGCAAAAAAATACAATATAGTTCTTTTCTGCATCAAAACCATGAGAAGAACTCCTAACATATATCTAAGTTCTTATAATCTTCCAAATACTGGTTGCATGCAAATTCCTTAGTTTCCATAGTTATCCACACCTGTGATCCTCTTTATATCCAACACCAATTATCATTGCTGATCCTATTTCACTTCACAATGAACTTCAACTATTTACGTAGCAGTAATTTGTTAAAATCCTGATTTAATTCCTAAACTGCTGGTTTCATAAAAAGGAAAAAAAAGAAGCTAAACTGCCCACTTAATCCTATTAAAACCCTTGTTTCATAACACTCTCCTTGAAGTTGGAGTACCTACCCTAGAAGCTTGAAAATTGTAAGGATTTCGGTCTCAAAAGTTAAGAGGAGCTGACATCAATTATCTTTGTGGATACTATTTTCTTCACAATGAACTCACAACTGTTTATCTAGCAGGACTTTTGTTGAACTCCTTATTTAATCCCTAAAATGCTGGTTTCATAAAAATGAAAATAATAATTATAATAATAAAGCACAAAAAACAATAAATCCTGAACTGCTTACTATGAAAGGGTGTTTGCCACAATCCACTATTAGAAGTTCATGATCAAATCCCTATTTGTCTTTATAAGAACCTTCTTTTTGGATCTCATGAGGTCTATGCACAATAGAGCAAGGGAACAACGATATAATTGAAGAAAGAGCACTATTAATAAGAACTGGTTTATCCTTTTCCATGTGTGACACTTAAAATATGTAACTATATTGTATGGATGGCTACTAAAGGGCACAGTGCCTACCTACCCTAGAAGCTTGAAAATTGTAAGGATTTCGGTCTCAAAAGTTAAGAGGAGCTGACATCAATTATCTTTGTGGATACAATTTTCTTCACAATGAACTCACAACTGTTTATCTAGCAGGACTTTTGTTGAACTCCTTATTTAATCCCTAAAATGCTGGTTTCATAAAAATGAAAATAATAATTATAATAATAAAGCACAAAAAACAATAAATCCTGAACTGCTTACTATGAAAGGGTGTTTGCCACAATCCACTATTAGAAGTTCATGATCAAATCCCTATTTGTCTTTATAAGAACCTTCTTTTTGGATCTCATGAGGTCTATGCACAATAGAGCAAGGGAACAACGATATAATTGAAGAAAGAGCACTATTAATAAGAACTGGTTTATCCTTTTCCATGTGTGACACTTAAAATATGTAACTATATTGTATGGATGGCTACTAAAGGGCACAGTGCCTACCTACCCTAGAAGCTTGAAAATTGTAAGGATTTCGGTCTCAAAAGTTAAGAGGAGCTGACATCAATTATCTTTGTGGATACTATTTTCTTCACAATGAACTCACAACTGTTTATCTAGCAGGACTTTTGTTGAACTCCTTATTTAATCCCTAAAATGCTGGTTTCATAAAAATGAAAATAATAATTATAATAATAAAGCACAAAAAACAATAAATCCTGAACTGCTTACTATGAAAGGGTGTTTGCCACAATCCACTATTAGAAGTTCATGATCAAATCCCTATTTGTCTTTATAAGAACCTTCTTTTTGGATCTCATGAGGTCTATGCACAATAGAGCAAGGGAACAACGATATAATTGAAGAAAGAGCACTATTAATAAGAACTGGTTTATCCTTTTCCATGTGTGACACTTAAAATATGTAACTAAATTGTATGGATGGCTACTAAAGGGTACAGTGCCAAATTAAACCAGAGAACTTTAAGAGTAAGCCTCCAAATTTACTGCCCTTGGAAGGATAACATATAATAGTGTATTTGGGATCTCATGAACTTGTCTGATATTAGTCAGACATCATATTAGCATCTGAAGTGCCTGTGTGATCTGGTTAAGGACATTATTTTCGGTTAACATTGGCTATATGGATGCATGTTATGATGCTGCTGCTGTCTTATCTCTCACCTTTTTACTAATGATCTTCTTTCAAGATTCTCTTTGAACTGCCATTTTATTTTCTAGCATGGCTAAGTGAGCATCATCATTATTTTATTAACTAAATTTTATTTTGAGAAGGGTACTTGGACATTATTTGAGGCATCTTTGTGCTGACTGTAAGCTTTTACTGGTGCAGTTGGTTGCCAGACTAACCAAAGACATAGTCAAAACGTATCAAACATGCAATCCACAATTCAAATATTCAGAAGAATTAAATCCAAAACGATATTTGACCAGCCCATCAGCTGGAGTCCTCAATGATGGCCGTGATAATGTGAACTCGGATCTTATTCTGACTGTGAACTTTGCTTTGATCAATTTAGACACACAGAGAAGGTTTGATTATGTCTGTTGTTTTTATTCATCTGCATTTATTTTTCTGGAACTCATTTTTCTTTTTTGTACTTGATTTTGAACAGAAAAAGCTATGCATTATGTTTTGAGTGAATTGGTGTTTGGTAAAAAATAATGCTCACAAAGTCCCTTATTGCCTTGAATCCTTGACTAACACACGTCTTTTGCTAAATACTCCTCTGTTCGATATCTTTGTAAAAATAAACAGCTTTTATTCCATTTCCACTGAGTTGGGATCCTGATTAAACAAATTCTAGTTTCAATTCCAGCTAGTTGTTCCAATGAATCATTCTCTGCAATTATTAGATTCAAAGAGTACAATGTGTTCATGTATTTAGCGCCCTCCCCTCTCTGTGAATGCTCTGATTATTATTTTTTCAAAATTTTAGGTGATTTTGTGCATCCATATTTGTGTACAACGAAACTGTTTTTTCTTTGAAGTTTCACCAAAAAAAAAGAAGAATTTTCTTTTCTTTTATACCAGCTAGAGGAATCAGAATCCTAATAATAAAAATCCTGGCAGTTGAATTAAATTATTCTGATCGAGAGACCTTTCAGAGGACAGAATATCTGAGGTACATTGGACTGTTATATTTTCAGTTTTTTTCTCCCACTACAACATTACTTCTCTGAATCATTGTGAACCTTGTGCATTTCATGTTAGATTGACACCCACAAAATAACAAGTTTGAGTTAGCAAAATCCAATTCAGAAAAGAAAGAACAAAGGAAAGAAAGATGCAGTTTGATGGAAATTCTGAAATCTAAATGGATTCTAGACAATCCAAAGAAAGCACCAAATTTAACACATTCATTAAATCCTTAGGTTTATCTTCTTCCAATATGAATGAAATACTCCAGTCTTTGAAATATGATAGAATATTTACTTTCACTGTGTGTTTTCTTTCCTTCTTTTGAAGTTCCATTCAGTAGGTGACAAGAACAATAGCCCACAAATTTTGATTGCATGATAGTAAATATGATATCCATGACTCGTTTATCACATCATATCTGCAGATACATAGTCAAAGATGTTCTTGGTCATGGGACCTTTGGGCAGGTTGCTAAATGCTGGGTTGCAGAAACTAACAGTTTTGTTGCTCTGAAGATAATAAAAAATCAACCAGCTTACTATCAGCAAGCTCTGGTTGAAGTATCTATCTTGACAACGGTAATTAAAAAGCTCTTCAACTCTTTGTGGCACACCCTTGCTGTGATATCAGTATTGACATTTCTCTGTTTACACAACGGTTTCCTATCCCAGTTAAACAAGAAGTATGATCCTGATGATAAGCATCACATTGTTCGTATTTATGATTACTTTGTATACCAGCGGCACTTATGCATCTGTTTTGAACTTCTTGACACAAATCTGTAAGTTAATGGCTACTTACATTTAGTGTGCAGTATCATTTGTTGGAAAAATTGCTTTTTCTCTGACCTACCTTTCTGTGAATCCTTGGTCATGTGAATTTATTGTTTTATTTCTTTTTAGCAGCATATACTTGACTTTTAAAGTTTTCAGGTATGAGCTTATCAAGATAAATCAATTTAGGGGGTTATCATTGAGCATTGTCCAATTGTTCTCTAAGCAGGTATGAGAACTTTAAAATTGTTGTCATGTTGCATTATATCTGAGTTTATTTTGTTCTTATTTCTTGCTTAATGTGTTTATAAAAAGATTTTATGTGGATTGGCTCTATTAAAAGATGCTGGGATAATCCATTGTGATCTGAAGCCAGAAAACATTCTTCTGTGCACAAGGTAAATTATTATTCACAATTTGTTTTGTTTCAAACCTGTATCAAGTTTTGTTTCTATTCAAATGAAGTTTTTTCTATCTTGAGAAACAGGGTGAAACCAACAGGGATTAAAATAATTGACTTTGGATCAGCATGCATGGAAGATCGCACTGTTTACTCCTACATTCAGGTTATCTTTATGTCTAGTCCATGTTTTCATTTTTTTTCTATCAACTTGTAAAGTACTTATGATGGCATTTCTGTTTGGTCCGCAGAGCCGTTACTATAGATCTCCTGAAGTTCTTCTAGGTTATCAGTATCCTTTTTGAGAAATTATAGCTTCATGAATTTTTTTATTATATTTTATCATTTGCATATGCTCATGCTTCATCCTAGAATCATGGGGTTTTTGCTGGGACCTTAATGCATTCTAGATATTCTACAGCTATTGACATGTGGTCCTTCGGGTGCATAGTTGCAGAACTGTTTCTAGGATTGCCACTTTTTCCTGGTGCTTCAGAATTTGATCTCTTGAGGAGAATGATTGAAATACTCGGGTAAGTCTGGTCTCTATCAGCAATTGGACCTGAAATATATTTGCAAGTTTATCAAGCATGCTGTTTAAGAATATGGATTTGATGTCCTTTCTGTTTTGTTTGTGTTTTCTTAAGATACAAAACAGCCATTAAACTATAACAATAACAAGATTATGATAGGTCCACTGGAGAAATAACAGTATACGTGCATAATAACAAATAAAATAAATCATATTTCTTCATGCTGTAAGGGACCTTTGATTGGTGCAATTGTACCCTTACAACCAGAAGGGTGCATGTTTGGCTCTTGATAACAGCCACTTCGTGGAAATTGGTTAAATCATATTTCTTCATGCTGTAAGGGACCTTTGATTGTTGCAATGGTACCCTTACAACCAGAAGGGTGCATGTTTGGCTCTTGATAACAGCCACTTCATGCAAATTGAAGGGTAGGCTTCGGGCTATCTTAAGGATCTCCTTGTGGGATGAATAATTGGCCGACCTAAGTTTGATCAAACTCTCAACTCCTTTTTAGTGGGACCATATGTGGGTTGTTATCAACCTTTTTTCATCTTATGTTTTTAGTAGGTACGAGTTGTACTCTTTCCTGTGTGTGCACCAATCTTTTGGTTTTGTGGTTGTTATCAGCATGTGAAATGCTTTGCTGGACCAATCTCTATAGACAATATTGTTTCAGAATGGCATATAATGGTATATTTGTTGGACATGATCAGTTGAATTAATTTTAAGGCTTAGTGCAAGAAGTCAGTGCAGTAACTTTCAAAATATAATTAGCTAGCTCTTCAGTGGCACAGGCAGAATAGATTTACTACCACAAGGCAAAAATAGAATGGAACTCGTAGAAAAACCCAAATAAAATTTCAACTATACAGCATAGAGGATTTGGGGGGCCTGAATATCTGCATCTCTATGTACTTCCACTAGGATCATAAAAATGAAACTTGAAATTCCATGAATTTCTCAATGATTCAGCTTATAAGAGGGTCTAAGAAACCTTGAACAATTTACATCCATTCCTTGTGAAGACACTGGCCCTCATGTGAGCCGCCTCCTCCACTCAGAAGCAGTGCCTCTAAAAAATACATCCTAGCTATCTTTTTTGTTATTGTAGTTCAATCTGCATTCTAAGAATCCTTCCAAAAAAAAAAAAAAAAAGAGAACGAAAAAAAAAAGGATATCAGTTATTTAAGGCTTGTTTTGGACATTTTTTTCATTCTTGAGCCAGCTTACCTGTTTGTTCCAGTGCCATGTGCCTTGGATGGCTGATATATTGGTTTGCTAAGCCCTTTTTATTTTTTAATTTGGCTGCTTCTGCTATTAGTTATTGTTTTAAAGTTTTTAGTGGAACCCTTTCATGTGTCCTTTGAGAGCTCCTTGAATTCATTTATCAGAGTTGAATTTATGATTTGCAATTTGATTAAACTGACCTTTATGAGAGTTTAACATATAGTCATATCTGTAAGTATGATAAACAACCCCTGAGCAAGTTAACTAGTGGGCTCATGCAATTACTATAGGTCCATTTTTATCAACTCAGTCAAAATTGACATGTGCGTGGGTACATTATTTCGAAAAAGCGTACTTCCACATCTATGTTTTGTACTTGCTTTTCAAAGTTATGATTCATCTTAAACTAATTCATGAAAGTTCAAAAGCATGCATTGGGGGTGGGGTGGGGTGGGATGGGGTGAGGAGGTTTGCTTCCTATGTGATTGGGAATTGATCTATTTTGTGTGTGATTTGTTAATGCTTGGAAGAGCACTGGATCTAGTAGGGTGGTATTTTATGCTTCAATTTGTTGTTTATTAATTGTTTTCACTATTGTTTTGAAGAATAGCTTATTGCTGGTTGAAATGATGTATGTTGTAGAGGACAACCCCCTGATTATGTTCTAAAAGCGGCAAAGAATGCAAGAAAATTCTTCAAGTGCATTGGGAGTGTTCATAATTTAGAGAATGGCGAAGTTTCCTTAGGAGGAAGAAGTGCATACCAAGCATTAAAAGTGGAAGAATATGAATCTGTAAGTGTTCTTTTGTATATTTGGAGTTGGAAAATCAATTAATAGAAGAAAAAGTAAAGAGCTTCATAAGTGAACAGGATTCTATTTAATTCTTTCCCGAAGTTCTAATATCAAATATCAATGGACAAGGGTTTTTTTCTTCTCTATTGCTCCCTGCATTTTATTATCTTCCTCATTATGAAGATTTCATTGTTCTTTCCAGATAGAGCTGAAAAAACCATCGATTGGGAAGGAGTATTTCCATCATATGAACCTTGAGGCAATTGTTACAAACTATCCTTACAGAAAGAATTTGACTGAGGAAGATATTAAGAAAGGTTATTCTTATATCCCAAAAATCTAGTTATAACAAATTCGGAAAATATGTTGCTATCATTTCTAGAAGCTGCTGATTGTTGTTGTTTACCTCATGATAGAAAGTCAAATTCGATTAGCTTTGATTGATTTCTTGAGGGGACTTGTTGAGTTCGATCCTGCAAAACGATGGTCCCCTTTTCAGGTAATTTGACTTTTTCCTAGTTTTGAGCAATTTCTGTCAAAAATTACTTATAAATTTTTACTTTTAGATAATGGATTTACTACTCATTTATGTGCAGGCATCAAAACACCCTTTTGTAACTGGGGAACCTTTCATGTGCCCATTCAAGCCTCCTCCAGAGACCCCTCGTATAGTAAGTATGAGCTTATTAAATTGGCATGCCAAGCTTTAATCCGGGGTCATACTGCTTGATTGTGATCTTCCTTAAAAAGATTATCTTCTAATACAGGGATGGCCGTGCGAAGGAGTTTTCAAAATCTATATTCGATTTCAGCTTATCATTCTTCTGGATTAGTTGTATAACTAATTTACAGTGTCCATTTATTGCCTGGTTTTACCCCATCCAGTTCCTATAATTGGAACATACTTTTACTTATAGCTCTTTTGTGTTTCTGTTTTATAAATAATTATGAAGTTCAAGAGAACTATCTCCCTGTTTTAAGTAGTTGGTTCCTGTTCACAAACATCTCATGTAATGAGCCTGGAAATTACTTTACACAGCAGGAAGAAGAAATATTACTGCATAAAAATGTGTATTTTATTGCCCGCATGTGTGTCCATATTGCCTTAGATTGAACATATGTAATTAAAGCATGATATGTCGGACCAATATGTTCTTTTGGAGTTGAGGCACATTTAATGAGTGTTTTTCGTTTTAAATTATACTTGTATCTCTCTGTTGTTGTAGCCTGTTGCCCAAAATATTAAGGTAGACCATCACCCAGGTGGAGGGCATTGGTTTGCTGCTGGTCTCTCTCCTAATGTAAGCTCATTTTCCTTTTTGGATTTTCCCTTATTTTTAAACTAGTAACGGTTGAACACATTCCTCCACAACTCCTTCAAGATAACATTAAAAAAGAAAGAAAGAAAGAAAGAAAGAGGATACCTTACCTCCGGAAAAAATGGGTAGTAGGAAGAGAATTGGAAAAAATTATGACCATCAATTTTGGTATTTTTTATGAAGAATCCTGGAAGGACCAGAGTTTCCTTGCATAATAGCCCTCATTTCCAGGCAGTTCCATATGGTCATGGTGCTAGTTATGGTAGTGTTGGAAGCCATGGTAGCTATAATGATGGTATTGGCCTTGGAAGCAGCTATGGAAGCTATGGAGATAGCAGTAATATGTTTGCATATTATTCACCAGTTGCTCCATCTGGCATGAACATGCATCCACAGGCTGGTCTGTCAATGCTTGGAAATAGTCCAGATGCAAGATGGAGGTTTATGCAATATTCACATGGAAATGGTCTTGGTATGAGTCCATCTGCAGGAAATTTTGCACCACTTCCCCTTGGAACCAGTCCTTCACAGTTTACTCCACCAAGCTCCTACAGTCAAGCTTCAGCTGGTTCTCCTGGACATTATGGTCCAACTTCCCCTGCAAGAAGCTGCAGTCATGGATCACCTTTAGGAAAAATGGCTGCAGTCACACAATTCAATAGAAGAAAACGTTGGGGGTATTCTGGAAGTTCTCAATCTCAGGAGTGTACATCTTTGTCAAATTGGCAAGGACAATCATCTGATGGTGCTTGCTCTAACCAAGCTGAGGGAAATCCTCCAGTACCTGGTAGTTCACCCGCACATTGGCAGTCAAGCTGGATGCAGCAACAAGGAGGCAGTGGAAGTACAGCATGTCCCTCAGCCATTCAGAGCATTCCAGGCCCGTTTAAGCCTGTTGCTAATATGAAATGCCCTCAAAGTGCAGGGCCTATTCATGATAAGCCCGAGACTAACCTTTCATTGCCAGATCCAGGGGATTGGGATCCTAATTACAGGTAACAAATGACAATTCTTTATATTGTTAATTTATATCATATTTTCTTTTAGATTACATTGATACCTTGCATTTTTCCTTCACATATATTTGCAAACAAATTTAACTTTTGAAGGAACAGATTTTGATGACTCTATCGAACTTAGCATAAAAAAAAGTAGCTGATCCATCCAATGATTATGATTTTTTCTTTTTTCTTTTTGAAAAGAGAGTTTATTGAGTTAAAATGATAAATAAGAACTTGTATGTGTTGACATGTTTTAAAAGTTCAATCAGTATCATGTGAAGCAAGATGTGACTATGATTTCTGCTGTTGGTTTTATGAGATAGTCACACTACATAAGCTGAGATGAAAACAAAATTTGTGGTTCTCCCTTTCCTTTTCTTTTAACATAATTACTGTTAGCTAGAAGTCTTCTCATTAAATGGAACCTTGGGGTTTACTTAAGCTGTTAACCTTAGATAGCTAATAGTAGCAGTTCGCCCTTGGAATTTTTATTAGCCCCATGCAGCAAACCGCCTCGGTTATTCTTTTTTTTTTTTTTGGCTATTGGTGTCTGATTGTCTGTGTTTGGATTAGGTCACATATTTGACTTCATCCTCTTCTGATAGGCTTATTCTCATCCACATTTCAGAATTAGACTCGTTTAAGAGTAAGCCAGTGCTGATTTTTTTAGCTGTCTTTTCCTTCATTATGTGATTATATTTTGCTTAATTTGAGGTTTGAATGGTATGAAGCTGAAAGCATATTGACTTATTATTTGTTTTCATAATCAGTTGTTGACGTTTCAATAAATACCTTGCTTACAATTTGTTTTGACAGTACACTTGGCTTTTGTTGTGTCTATCACTGTAATTGTTGCAAAAAAGATTTTGGGTAAAATGTGCTGTTAAAGACTAAACATTATAAAAAAAAAGATGAAGAAATAAAACATGTCTAAATTACAATATGCTGATATAAAATTTACATATGAAAAGTTGAGGGTTATTTTGTATTTTGTCAAGTAATAAGATATTTAGAAAGCATAAAAAATTGTCAGATAGTAGTTGTTTTTGCAAATTTTACTTTCATTGGCTGCTTCTCTTTTCTAAATATGGATTGGGTAGCAATTTAAAATAGTATCTACTTGTATTTTATACCATGTGCTTGCTTAATCTTTTAGTATGGCACCTGTTATTCATACTCCAGCGATGAACTTCTTCTGCAAGAGGATGGTTCAGCTACGAGTTTCTTAAGCTCTGAGTTTAGCAGTAGCATGCATCTTGGTTCTGGTGATCCAATGGTAGGTGTTGGAAGATCCAACCATGCTTCAAATGCGAGCTCAAGTGCATTGAACCAAAGGTATGATTTGTGTTGGTAAAAAGCACAAACTTTCTCCCAAATCACATGGCTGCCTGAATTTTATTACCAACTTCAAGTCATGATTAGTTAACTATTGTGCAATTGGTGGCACCTAGCATGAATAAAATATGTTGCAAATAAATGTGCAACAAGAACTTTCACGATTCAGGTGAACCAATTCAAATATCAAAACTGTCAATTGACCGAGTGTTTCTGTGAAACTTCATTGATTAACATAGATTATGGGAATGTTGAAATTGTTGCTTCATGTTTTCTGTCTTTTATTTTTCATTTTTTCTTTTAGTTTTTCAAGGAGGGATTAGTGGGTATTATTTTTTAATTTTAAATATTTTCTTATTCTTGATTCTTTTGTGGTTGTATTATGATTATGCCAGACAAAATGGGCCTATTCATGCATTTTCACATGTTGACATGGGCAGCCCTACTTCAGCTCATGATTTTCATGCTGGATATGGCCGTTCAATTTCAAAGCCTTCTTATTTTACACCTCATGTCTCACAAAATTCTCCAAGCCGTTTAGGACAGCTGTTCAGTCATGGAAGGCTTGCTGTTCGGGGTAGTGAATGGAATCCTATTATGGTCCAGCCCCCCTCTTCCAGCTTCAGTTCAGGGGGGCAACGTTCTCCAGGAAGCAGTTCATTGAGCAACAGCATGCCATGGGGTACTTCCTGACTGTTTTGCTTACCTCTTTGCTAGAGCTGCATTAATTTAAATGTGTTAACTGTTATTGGAAATCTTTTGTAGGGCGTAGGGTCAATTTCAATAGCATTCCATCGCCATCCCGAGGAAGAAAAGATCTTGGAAGGATTGCCTAGTTCTGTATCATCTAAAATCTCCCTGCGATGGTTTTGTCATGGAGTGCTGGAAGAAAGTTGTGTGCAATAGGTCACATGCTTAGTGGGCTGTTGCTTTGAAAACCCTCATCCGAGACATGCTCATTCATTGTGCTTGCATAAAATATGATTGATGATTGTGGTTTTTTCTACTCTGATCATTAGACATGCAATCTTTATTTTTCTTGGTTCCAACAATTCCGTGGCCATGATACACGCCCCCTATCTCAGGCTTTCAAACTTACGTGTTTTACTTGTGATTGCATTTTATGCATGTGAAGGATTAAACTTATCATTGAAGTTCAACTTCAGCTTCTAGGCAGAATTCAGCTGGGAGTCTGACGTCAAGTGTGTGACTGGAGTATTGCATAGGTCACATAGTTGCCTCTTTAATTTTCTTGTTCCAATTGTAAATTGAGTTTCATTTACTTGAATTGTTGTAGGCTGTAATATGAAGTTGGTGGTTTGTCATTTTTTTTCTTATCCCACCTTTTTATTTATTTATTGTATTTTATGATTTCCAGCTCACTGGCGGTAAACAGTTTGCCATTGTTGGTGTATATTGGATTTTTAATATAAGATGATGCTCAGGCTTTGTTTTACTTGACCAAAACTCGATGTAATTTCTAGGAATTCACTTTCTATCCCAAAGAGAATGTATTTTTTTTTTTTTTTAAAAAAAAATAGCAAGTACAAGTTTCTTATTGGGCTTGTAGTGGCACGGAGAGTAAATTGACTGTAACCTATTATCTTGATCTCTAGTGATTGTGATGTAATACTCTTTCTGACATTAGCTCCGCACGGGTGATCTATGTTTCTGGGGCATTGCTGGTTTTTTTTTTTTATTTAATCGTGGATATTTGTACTAGTTTATATATCTTGATTAATTTTTTAAAATTTTAGGGTTAATAACTGGAAAAGTTTTAATATATTAACTTATGATATTTGAGCTAATAATTTTTATAAAACAAATTTAAAATTTAACCATTTGACCGGTACATTTTACTTTTTAGGGTTGGATGTGCTGTTCTGTAAATGATCAAGGCGTGCATGTGCTTCTTTGATTTGCCAGTTTGACTCGCTAGTTGGAGTTGGAGGAGGGTGTTAATTTGAATTTTAAATTGAATTTGATTGTTGAAAAATGGCCGAAAACAAATTAAGAGGGGAGATTTTATTTTATGATATTGATGTTAAAAATGATATTTCAAAAATACTTTAATAACACAACAGATCTCTCTCTTCTTCTTCTTCATTGTTTTCAACGTGTCTCATTCCTTCTCCTTTTCTAACTCTCGTTTCTTTCTAAAACGTCTCCATCCACATTGATATTCCACTGCAAGCAGAAATTTTGATGGCACGCAAGAGGGAATCCATCTCTCTCTAAAATGTGTGGTTGCGAGCAACAGATATCTGATTTCAACCTCAACATGCCTCTCGATGACTCATCTTGCAGGTAAGGTAATCTTTACGGTAAAATATGTAGATGAAACACAACAAAGGGGAAAAAAGAGAAGAGAGAAATGACAGGGAATCTAGTTAGCTATATGTTTTAACTTGTCATTAAATTAATTTTGAAATCTTTTTATCTTATGTATATGGTAAGTTAATCCTACTACTCCATAAAAAAAAATCATATTTTTTTTTACTCAACTATCCTAGTACTTTTTTAACTTTTTCAAAAACTATTCTTGTTGAGAAGGCAAAAATAAATGGTTTAGCGGTAAAATAATTAAGTTTATTAATTCAATTTATTTCTATATTTATTTTAAGAAGTATAGTTGAATTTAATTCTATAACTTAAATATTTTATTTCAAATATAAAAATTATCAATTGAATATAAATCACGTATGAATTGGCTTGCAAAAAACTATTTGTTTGTACAAGTAACATTCCAACCTTTTTAGAATCCTGTACGTGTCTTTTGATTTTTTGAAGAAAAAAAATGATATCTCTTGGACATGGCTAGAAACCAAAAAGTAGAATAAAAAAAATCCTCAATTCAGACCATTCCAGAAAAAAAATTAAAAAATTAAAAAAAAAAATCGTAACAACGTGATAAGAGGGGGTAAAGAATGGGCTTAATGGGCCTTGGCCCACAACCGTCGATTGTTCTTGTGGTCATATTTTATTTTATTAGGTGCTGTGTGGCTGCCAAGTGTGAAATCCCATTCCTCGAACATGCAATTATATTATTATTATGTCGAGAAAACTGGCGGTCTGTACACCACTCGAACATGGGACCCAATATCTGCCGTAGCCAATGGCAACCCTCCTTCCCATATCTCCTACCCTGACACCCTAAACCCTCCATTTTCCCTGCTGAAATAGTAGCAGTGGTAAGATTATCACAACCAGATAAATTTGTAAGAGGAACGTGAACAAACATGTCATACATTCAAAGTAGGAGTAGTAAGGTAGCTCCTGTTCATTGCTAACTTCGGAATCCTTACCTGTTCTCCATCACCTTTTGCTTTCCTAACCACTTCAGGTATGCTCCACGGCGTTTCTTTCCATTCTCTATTATCACCAAATTCTGAACTCTCTTAATTTGCTCATGTTTTTCTTTCAACTGAAATCCGTTTGAGATTGTTTCCTTGTTTCATTCTTTTCACTCATCGTTCATGTTCTTGTTCTTCTGGCCAAATCTTCAACACAGACACTATATACAGAGTAGAACTCGCATAACTCAGGATCGGAAAATATAATGAACATGAAAAATAACTCCAATGGTTTACACCTTCAGTGATCATTCACTCCGCAAATAAGATGGGGCTAGCTTCTGCTATAACACGTGGAGTGTTGGTCTAAGTTAATGTAAGAGGCATCGTATCTGCCCCACCCCCCATTCATGGTTTGAAATGACACTTGATGCTATAACATGTAACTGTTTCAGGCTTGGCAATAGCTCGACTGTTTTTCATGTGGTAAAGAAGACTAAACTACGGTTTTAGGACTTAAATACACTCATATTCGGTTTTGTAGTTAGGGATCTATGTTCTTAACCCATCTGTTTTTTCATTTCCTATAGGATTGATTGTAGATTGATATTTTCAGAAATTCGAAGTTGAACTCCCTAGCTGTATTCACTTGGTTGCAAGATGCTAATCCTATGCATATTCATGGATGTGACCTGATACTCTTGTGCAGTATATATATGTTGTATAGAAGTCTCAATACACCTTTTCTTTTTCTTTTTTTGGTTTCCCCGGGTCTGCTTGAGCTGGAACTTCTTTATTTATTTGTTTGTTTTGGTTAGCTTTGAATATGATGAACTTAGACAAATTTGGTAAAAACTGTCATGTAGCATGATGCAGTGAGGGTCATTATTATCTCTCGATTACTTTGTGTGACATCCTGCCAAACATATATTTAATGTTCTTAACATATTGAGGAGCCTAATGTTTGTTTTCTGTTTTTTCCAGTTTGCCTTGATTTTAATTCCAGAAGGCTACCAAATTGAGCCTAGGGCGATTTATCCTATAGAACATCTACATGCACCTAGCCTAGTGAATTGAGTGCGCTTGAAGGCAGCAGACTTGATATCATTAATTTGCTGAAAGCTTGTGATGATTATTGCACAATTCTGAAAACTATCCATATGATGGCCACAGCTGCAGTTATTGGACTTAGCACAGGAAAGAGGCTCTTGAGTTCCTCCTTTTACTATTCAGACCTCACAGAAAAGCTTTCCAGTGTCAATGATCATGGGATTACCTACTGTCCAACCGCTACAACAAAGAATGTAGTAGTTGCAAAAAAGTCTTCGAACTATGGTCCCAACTTCCCTTCATCCAATCGAAATTCACATTCCATTAAAGCCCTTAAAGAACATGTGGATACTGCTTCTGCTTCTTCAAACGTGGCAACATGGTTCAAGACATTTGATGACTTTGAAGAAGAGAGCTCTGCTCTCGACTATTCGGTAGAAGCTCTCCTTTTGCTACAGAAGTCTATGCTAGAAAAGCAATGGAATCTTTCTTTTGAGAGGACAAACTCAAGTGACTCAACAAGTAAAAAAAATAACAAGAAGATACCTGTCACTTGTTCTGGGGTGTCTGCTAGACAACGAAGGGTGAATAACAGGAGAAAAAATCAGAACCAAAGTAAATTTATGTCACAAAGTAGTGATTTTAAGTTTCTAAGATCAGTTATTAGTCCAGATCTGCTGCAGAATCGTTTGAAAGGTTATGTGAAGGGTGTAGTGAGTGATGAGGTGCTCCCCCATACAGAAGTTGTGCGCTTGTCAAGGATAATTAGAGCTGGTCTTTCCTTTGAGGACCACAAGTCCAGGTTAGAATACAATAATAATGATAAGAGAAGTCTTGCAGTTCAGTGTAGTTGTTTGTTTGCGCATCTTGCTGATTCTATGATAAGTATCTCCACTGCATTTTTTTCGAGTAAGATTTTGAAAGTGACAAGGGCAGATATAATTGAGGGCTACGGTGTGGATAGCAAGAAGTTTTTCTTTTCTTATCACTTCCACCTTGCTTCATGTTCTGAAAACTTGGGACAGTTTTATGTGAAGAGAAATCATGATTTAATTTCTTTAATGTGCTAAACACTCAACAACTTTTTAAAGCATGTAATCCATATGTTTCATTTGTTTCATTGGATTGCTGTATAATCTATCTATTCGAATTTGGGAATTTCAGGCTAAAGGAGAGATTAGGTTGTGAGCCCTCAGATGAACAAATTGCAGATTCCTTGAGGATTTCTCGTGCTGACTTACAGGCAAAATTGATTCAATGTTCTCTGGCAAGAGAGAAACTAGCAATGAGCAATGTTCGTCTAGTTATGTCTATTGCTCAAAAATATGATAACATGGGTGCTGAAATGGCTGACCTTGTTCAGGTTACTTTCTTCGCATCATTTCAAGTATTAAAGGCTGATATCCACGAATCGAAGGATAGATTTGTGATATGCAATGTTTCTCATGCAGGGAGGTTTGATTGGACTACTGCGAGGAATCGAGAAATTTGATTCTTCCAAAGGGTTCAAAATCTCAACTTATGTTTATTGGTGGATACGTCAGGTAAGGCTAATTTTTCCCTTCAGATTGTAAACAACTTCATAAACTGGAACAGCAGATATTACCACCAGCAGTTGTAAGCGTACCCTACAACAGATAACCACACAAGTCTTTTGCACCATGACATTCTAGTAAACTTTATTTGATAACACCTCTTCTTATCAAGTTTTGCATTCATGGCACTTCTGTTTTTGCCCAAAGCAACCCTAAACAGAAAAATGAATTTGGGGTGGTCTCCTACCTGAAATCCATGTGTGTTATTCTTGCAATGGTTATAAGGCCATGATGTCATGAGTGAGAGATACTGCAAAACTAATGCGTTTTTTTCATTTTTATTGGGACACAGGGTGTCTCAAGAGCTTTAGTTGATAATTCAAGAACCTTAAGATTGCCTAATCATTTACATGAAAGGTTGGGCCTGATTCGGAATGCAAAGATTAGACTGGAAGAGAAAGGAGTAACTCCATCAATTGATGTAAGTACATTGTTCTACCTGGTCCAAAATAACAGCAATCTGGTTTCTTGATATATCCTGAGATTCAAGTTTCCATTAAGTAAACCATATACGAACGAACATTCGTAAATCTCTTTTCCTTTGATGATGAGAAGGTTCATGTTTTAAAGTTTTTGTTTTATTATGTATCAGTAATATTGCCCTTACCTATCTTCTTATTGCTTTTGCTATTTTCAGAGAATTGCAGAAAGCTTGAATATGTCCCAAAGGAAAGTTAGGAATGCTACCGAGGTACTAGATTTATGAATCCACCAGTTCTATCTCCTAATGCTCTCGCTTTATGTTAATCAACAATGCAATCATATGCAGGCTATTAGTAAGGTCTTCTCGCTTGATAGGGAAGCATTCCCCTCTTTGAATGGTCTTCCAGGAGAAACACACCATAGTGTAAGCGAAGCTCAACTCTGGTTCTGCGAATCCTTTGGGTAAATTATAGTTCAAGTGTCCTTTTTATGACTCATTTTCCTTTTCTCTCTCTGTTATTTTGAAGTACATTGCAGATAATCGCCCTGAGAACAACCCGTGGCATGGAGTGGATGAGTGGGCACTGAAGGTAAAGATAACAAGAAAACAAGAATTTGTGTATATATATAAGAGAAAAAAGGATTAATTAGTTGAGTGATGTACTGACAGGAGGAAGTAAACAAGCTTATTGATTCTACTCTTCAAGAACGAGAAAAGGAGATCATACGTCTTTACCATGGTTTAGATCAGGAATGCCTTACATGGGAGGACATTAGCAAGCGGTGAGTCAAATATATATCAAGCAGTAGAATGATTATATATATACTTTCTGATGTTGTGATGAATGCACCTTTATCTCTTGAAATTCTTGGTTTCATTTTGTTGTCTATATACCTTGAACTTACAGATTGTTCATTTGTGCAATCTTTTTCAGCATGGGGTTGTCTCGAGAAAGAGTTAGGCAAGTCGGACTTGTTGCATTAGAGAAACTAAAACATGCCGCGAGGAAGAGGAATACGGAGGCCATGTTAGTCAAACATTAAGTTTTGTGCGTGATTCAATGGATTGTTTGTATATATACAGAAAGGAGAAATCTATCTTCCATTTCGTACTTTTTTATAAATCGCAAGTACAGTCGTGCATATAACCCTCAACTTCTGTACCGATCAAGAGCTTATAAGCTGGAGCAGGAGGCTTTATCAAATTACAGTTGCCTTTAGCATTACAATCTTTCTTTTCTTTTATGATTCCCACACAAGTCAATGGAAGGCAATTTGTGTCATCTCATCCTGTTTCACCAGAAGTTAGATAACATGTCAAATAACTATTCGAATTATGAATTTCCTATATAAATAGATATGAAGCTTGAAGCTTACCTCATATAAGATACATTTGAATGATTTTTATCCTTTTTAAAGTGTAACCCAGCTTTTATACGCTACAACTTTCTGTCCCAAAATCATAAATTTCCTAATTGTTTTTGAGTACATGGTAGCTTGCTTATGTTCATCGATCTAAAGCATTCCTTGTGATTGAAGGTAGTGGAAAGACTTTGTGTGGAAGTGAAGTAACATACAGAGAAACAGATATTTTGAATACATGGTAGCTTGCTTATGTCTTGCTTTAAGAAGGATTGCGGGATCTTTGAAGAATATGACATTTTGAAGCTTTAACAGGAACTCAAATTTGTAGGTCTTTAATGAATATAAATAGTTTCAAACAAATAATTCTTGATGGCCAGTCTTGGATGTTCAACTAATATTACTCAAAATAAATAAAAATAATACACACATGTATGTGTATATATCATTAGAGTCTGCTTTGTAACTCTATGATTGATTATCTATTTAGGGTCAATTATGACTCCTAGTTCTTCATTGATTTTTTTTTTCCCTTTCTTGATTAATTGCTTTTGATTGCTTTCTATCTTTCCTGATTGACATAATCAAAAGATTAATATCTTTTCTCAAATGTAGAAGTGTCGAAATAATAAATAATCCAGCAAGACCGAAGTCGAATCATATGAAAATTAACTGTATAATAATAAGAAGAAGTTAAAGAGGACTTTGTGATATAAGATTAATGTGAGGATTGAACAATGATAAAAAAAAAAATGTCAAGGTTAGAGGATCCACTAATGGTATTTCAAACAAGTATAGTATAAATTTTTTTTGTTACTTAACTGGAAACCATACACAAATGAGGTTCCAATCGGATTATA
Source organism: Populus euphratica (assembly GCF_000495115.2). Lineage (NCBI taxonomy): Eukaryota > Viridiplantae > Streptophyta > Magnoliopsida > Malpighiales > Salicaceae > Populus > Populus euphratica. The sequence goes on from NW_011500883.1 coordinate 27,844, forward strand.
AATTATTAACATATTACATTAGTTATCTTATTCAAATAATGTTAATACTTGTAAATATTATTAGGTATTCATGATTATAACTTATGTTAACAATAAATTAAGTTCATTTTATAACATAGGTTTTGGTTATACCATACGGTTGGACTATGAAAGTGTCAAGTATTTGTTGTACCAAGGGTTATACAATATAAATTTAGATTAATCATTTAACAAATAAAGTATTAAAAGTGAACAAGATAACAAATACAAAATATATTAGTATCAAACATTAAAGTCCATGTTGAGTTTATACTATACTTATTCTTATACCATTAGTATAACCTTTTCAACTTGACATAATAAACTTAGCTAAACATATTGAAGAAAAGAAAAATAAATAAGATAAGATAAGAACATAAATAAGATATAAGTTAACTAAGTAAAGAAAATGAAAGGCATAAACGAGAGATTAATGAAAGCAAAACTTAAGCATTACAAAAATATTTTTTAAAAAAAAGAGCAAGAACATGATTTTGATATGAAAATCAACATGCCTAAATGCATAACAAATACCTCTTTTTATAGGTCAAAAGTTAAAACTATTAATTTGTTGACTAATTATTAAGTAGGTGGCCACATCTTGACTTGATGACAATCCTTATTTTCTTGTCTAAACAAAACATCATTGTAACATCAAAATTTGAACAAACTTATGAAAGTTCTAAGAAATTATCTCAGCTTTCCAACAAAAAAAATTGAGGTCATTTGGATTTCTAGAACTCGAGATATGGGTTGAACACTAAACAATGTCTAGGCTGTAGGATATATTTCAACTTCTCCGGTATTGCTATAATTTGAACTTGAAAACAGTCTTTTTAAATCTTAAACTCCCATGAAAATTTTAGGCCTATGTCTTAACTTTCTGTCCATATAGAACAGACCCAAATCCAAGTTCTACGGCTCCAGATATGACACAATAACTGAATAGTATTCCAGTTTGAATTGAACCAATATCTCTTTTCTAAGCTTAGCCCTCTCTTTAACTTTTTACATTCAGTCGTTAAACTCATCAATCAATCTCGTGATTTATGTGATAGGCCTGTATTTAAGATGAAATTTATTATAAATTAAATATATCTTATATTATTAGATATATTATTATAAAACATGCTCTAGTTAAGGAGTTATCGATACTTCAAGTGCAAAATGATGATATTTTTAAGTATTAATCACTGATCGATTTGAACTCTTCCTAAGATTATTTGATTTTATTATTAATAATCAATTTTAGCCTTTATTTCCATGTTTTAATAGTGAATAACTTCTTCTTTTTTGTCGACATGTGGATATTTTAGTGTAAACAATGGCCCCTCATACTTTTTATTTTAAAACAAATGATTAAAGATTGACTTACCTTTTACTAAAATCAACCTCGAATAATGTGTCCATATATATAATATTAAACATGTTGACATGTAAGCCAATTAAACTATTTCAAAACTAAATGTTCTTGGCTTTTGGGTGTATTGTTTAATATTACAAAAAATGTAAAGCTAATATATAATCAATTCATCAGTTATTTTATATCCTTAATCAAACCCCTAATTTTCCTTACAAAACTTTCCAAAATACCCAATTTTTCTTTTTGTAAAAATTAGAGATTTCTAGAAGAAAAAAAATCCTAAGCTTTTCTTGAATAACCTCTTTCAAAAACCCATCTTAATTATCCCTTCTTTTTCTTTTTCAAAATTTCATAAATTATATTTCCAATATCAATTGAATTATTATTTACATCTCTAAAAGGCGTGTTTAAGAAGTGAGCAAGGCCATACCAAGAGAAAATAAACCATGAAGAAAATGATCTCTTCCATTTAGATCATGCCAATCTTAAAATGTGAAAGAAATGAATCCAAATATATCACTGGTTAGATGAAATGGAGAAACATTTTGGTAAAGAATGAAAACGTTATAATATTTTTTAATGCAATCTAATTATCTCAAGTTCCCACCAAACCAAATAAAGAACTACTTACAAAATCAACTTGGCTTTAAATAGGAGACTTATACATAGGTATGAGATGTAAACCATTACACTATATGACTTGGTCTTAAAAAAAAAGGATTATACCTAATAGGTAATCAGTTTTATGCCTCCATGAAAATTTTAACAAGTCAATCTAAGAATTTATTATTAGATACCCTTAAATATAGTCTTTTGATTAAAATAAATAAATAAATGAACTTTCCTTCTTAAAAATACCATATGGCTTTCCTTTCATACTAATATATAGGTTTTTGATATGCTTTAGGTCTAAGAAACCAACCAAGACTAATTTAAAGATGACAACAACTTTAGTTAAAGGAAGAAAAGTTTCTTTACGACCTTGCATGTTAAGCCACATATATAAGGAATTATGAGAATCCCAAGAAAGAAGTGAGGATTACCCCTTTGTGATAAAAGAACAATATATATATAAAGCCTTATAGTGAGTCCAGGTATGAAAAACTGTTTATTGCTATGAATTTAATGTTATTTGATCATCCCTTAACTTATAGCTAGATTGTATAGAAAAGAAATTGCTAAGGATTCCTTTCCATAACTACCCTTTTAGAATATACTTAGAAACTATTTTAGCTATGATAAGGAGCGATAAGGATATGGTTACCCTATCTAATATAAATGTTGGAATGGATTTTTACATACTATTTTTATCCTATATTATAAGATTTAAGTTATTATGTACATTATATATATGTAATTTTAGGCCTAGTTTTCTAAGCTAATTTTTATAAACATGTTATCCTTAGAGAGACAAGTGTTTCAACACCAGTTTTCAAAGTGGAGAATCACTCACTTTATATGAGCAATGTTCATTATTATTTTGAATGTGTTCTCTTGGTTTTATAAGTTCATCATATTTATCTAAGTTTATCTTTATGGACATAAAATTCATGGAGAGACGAGTTTCCAATACTCATTTTCAAAGTGAAGAATCTCTATATTACAAGAGTAGTATTAATTTTCTTAATCTAATCTCATATTGGAGTCTTTTTTAACTAAAAATTACTTGAGTTAGATTCAGAGAGAGATTGATGATAATGGTCACTTTGATGGTTAGGACTTGTTGATGCTTCACTTCTAGAATTTTAGAGATCATATGTTGAGCATCCAGTTGAGAATGCTCTTCGCATCAAGAGTATATCCTATATAGGGTAGGAGTATGATGGTTCTCATGCCTATCTTTCCACATATCAATACATCATATTCCTTCAAGAAACTAAAACTTTTTATATGAACTCAATGATGCATATAGTAAAGCTAACTAATATGTCTCTCATTGAGAGAGTGACAAAGTTCAAAGTTGTTTTTATATGGCTACAATAACTTCAGTGAGCATTTTCATTTGATGGAAAAATTATTGGAGATTTAAAGGAGAAGATATCCCTATAGTGAAGAGGTTGATTACTCTTTACTAGGTCTTTTATTTTCACCTTATTAGTAACCAAAGACAAACTTTTATCCTTTATTACCTTAATCATCTCATATGTTTGCATATGATGAGAGCTTTAATCAAAGATGGTAGTTGTATCCATCTTTATAAAGGTTTGACTTTATTTATCTAAATAAAGTGTAAATAGAGGTAGAGACATACATAAATATCCAACTTGTTTGGATATAAAAATTGTAAGGTATATGTTAATCCAATACACTTTTAAATTCAAAATTTATATATAAAAATATTTTTTAGTTCTTATAATTTTTGTCAGTATACATCTAGGATAGTTTTTGTAGTTTCTTTTCTAAGATTATCTTGATTAATTTGTTTCATAAATATAAAACATTTTATTATTTTATAATCTACATATTTTATTTAGTAAAATTTAGTTATGAACCTGCACTATGCTACAAGCTTTTTTCTTTTGCATAAAAAATATATTCAAGCACCGCAAACATATTTCAAAGAAGAAATAAAAATTTGTGATCCAAATCATAGACCTGACTTTCTTGAATAAGTTAGTTTTATTTTAAATAGGAAACGACAACATATGGACCAAACAAAAAAAAATAATTATGATAACCTGATTAGTACTTAAAAGTGCATTTTTATCAAGGTTTTATGTCATTATTTTGAGTATCAATAACTCCTTAACTAAAGCATGTTTTATAATAATATATCTAATAATATAAGATACCTTTAATTTGTGGTAAATATTCATTTTAAATGCAGGCCTATCACATAAATAAAA
>NW_011500883.1:33447-33918 GCF_000495115.2 Populus euphratica
TATTATTATTATTATTATTATTATTATTATTATTATTATTACTACTACTACTATTACTACTACTACCACCACCACCACCACTATTATTATTATTATTATTATTGTTACTTTTGTTGTTATTATTGTTGTTGTTGTATTATTGTTATCTATAATTTATACAATTAATCTCCCTGTGGTTCGACCCTAGTCTTGCCGGGTTATTTATTACTTCGACACTCCTGCATTTGGTAGAAGACATCAATTTTTTAGTCGTGTCAAGTTTTTGGCGTCGTTGCCTCTAAGGTAAGTTCTTGTACAAATTATAGTATTTATTTTATTTTATTTTTCTACTTTTCTTGTATATAACTTTGTTTCTTTTCTTTTCTTCTTTCTTTTATTACATTCCTACACATGCTTGAAAGCGTGGTAACGTACATTAAGTGATAGACTTTATAGGGTATTCTCATCATTTTCAGAAAATATGGCCAAAGA
>NW_011500883.1:35401-35529 GCF_000495115.2 Populus euphratica
AGGATGACCCTTACTTATTCAATTATTGTCCTGATCAAATATTTCAAAAATACATTCCCGACAACAAGGTAAGTAACTTCATTAAATTTTATCACTTGACTTAAGCAAATAAGCCCGAAGGGGTGTTT
>NW_011500883.1:38547-63327 GCF_000495115.2 Populus euphratica
CTTGACGAGATTTACAAGTATTAGCATTAATTGAATAGGATGACTAATGTAATCATGTTAACAATTTATAATATGATTGGAACCTCCTTTGTGTGTGGTTTCCAATTGAATAATAAGAGTTTATACTATACTTGTTTGACATACAATTAGTGGAACTTCTAACCTTGATATTTGTTATTATCATTGTTTAATCCTTAAGTTAATCTTTCATCTCAAAGTTCTCATCAACTTCTTCTTCTTCTTCTTTATTATTATTATTATTATTACTACTACTACTATTACTACTACTACTACTATTATTATTATTGATACTATTATTATTGTTGTTGTTGTTGTTACTATTATTGTTGTTTATAATTTGTACAATTAACCTCCCTATGATTCGACCTCGGTCTTACCGAGTTATTTATTACTTCGACACTCGTGCACTTGGGAGAAGACATCAATCTTTTAGTCATGTCATAACCTATGAATTTATTTTTCCCAAAAGATGATAAACAATTCCTAACCCATTAAATATGGAATAATGAAATTAGATAACAAAGGACTTAAAACAATTGATCCAAGTCAACTCGAGTTACTATGATAAACTTGTAATCCCTAGTAACTAAAGTCGAGAAAACACGACTTATCCCATCAAACCTACAGTATCATTATTGATATCAGGATAACCCGATAGAAAATATAAAAAAATAAAAATCATAAAGCCTATTTTAAAAAACAATGTCAACATGTATTAACTTTTCAAACTTGGGTTATAAGACTAAAAGCATCATATCTGGAAAAAAAAAACCATTAAATTCAATTTCCAATCAACCAACTATTAAATGATAAAATCAATTCAACAAAAGAACCTAAAAAAATACAACAAATCAAAATATGTTTACGATGCTTGGGAGAGAAGAAAGTCAATTGATAAGCATGAGAAGTTTCAATTTAATGTTTGATTTAGATGTTTTTGAGCTTACTTGATTAAGTTAGGAAGTAATTTCATGGAATTTTACTCTAAGTTCCCTTAAATCCTTGATTCTTGAACTTAGGGTTCTTATGGGAATTTGGGGAAATTAGAAGGGGAATGAAAAATGATGAAGTTAAAGTGGAATAAGATAAAAACAAGTTGAAATAACAAGTAAATGAAGAAAAATTTGGAACAACAAAAGGAAGGATATTTGGCCAAATAAAGAAAAAGTGGAGGAATGAGTTTTGATGTTAATATATAGGAAACTATGTATAATCATGATATTTTAAAAATAATTCTATAATCTTAGACATATGATTCAATACTTGACATTCATAAAAAAATATTTGGGATTTCATGACATTATAATTTGAGGATGTTACAAGGTGAGAATGAAAAAGTAATGCACGTGCGATAGTAAAAACATGGCGATGCTTGCATTCGATGACTCTATTTTGGTGAGTAGTGTAAACACAAGTGCGCTAATATGTAATGCCATTATTTTGAAAAAAATCCCTTATGAAAAAAAATTTAGACTTGTTGTCTACCTAAATGGTTTTAATGTTGACTTGAAATGAAGTATGGAAAAAGTAATAAAAGATTTGAGGAGGTTTTAGGTTTTAGATTTATGTTGCATAAAAAATATCCATGTGCACCTAGTAACGTCATCCATAATGGTGAGAAAGAAATGTGCTCCTAAATGTGTGGGAATTTTATGCGAACCTAAATATCACAATGTAACAAATCAAATAGAGCTTTAGTGGATATTAAAGTTAGAGAAAATGGAAGTCTTGTTTGTTTAGCCATGGGATAAACACTATAATTATTGTCATGAAAAATAGTATTGGAAGGCAATAATAGACAAGCTAATTTAAAACGAGAAGTAGATGAGTGTCTAAGTCACACATGCCATAAATGAGAGGAGAGGGAAACTTGATATGAGACAGGTGTTCTTTGCAATAAAGACATGTAATAGTGACCACCATGCTATTTACCTAAGCCAATCATCTCCCCATAGCCGAGTCTTATAAGACACAATAGGTAGGAAACAAAATGGCACAACAATTTAGAGAATTAATGAGTTTACTAACATACATGAAATTTAGATGGAAAGATGAAACACACAAAACCTTTTTCTAATATGATATTAGAATTAAATGGTATGGTGCTAGTAAAAGTGATTAGGGCACAAGAACTAGTGGGTAAATTAACCATAAGAATTTGTGATGATTCAGTTTGAGTGAAAAGTATGGAGTTATAAATGATATGATTAGTAGCTCCACTATCTAAAATCCAAGGTTTGGTGAAAATAGAATTTATGGAAGGGATGAAAAAAAAAAGAAGCCAAGTTTACAACATTTGCATAAGCATTGCTATTATCAAAGAAATGAGTTGAATTGATCATAAAAATAGCTTGTGCTAGTTGTTGGAGTTGCTCTGCAAAGAGCTTATGTAAAATATTGGTTTGAGAACCAAATGGGTTGGCGTGCTGAAGCCATATGAATGGCCCCTATACACTACAGCTATTTCTATTGCGTAGGCAACAGGAAAGGACCTGCGCAGATTGGTGTTCTCTTTCGACTCGTGACATTGTTGCTTGGATTTGTTATGTCTACTGCCTTGAGTTCCTGTGTCATTGGGTACCTATGTCCCATTTTTAAATTTACACCTATCGTCAAAATGGTCTCTCTTGTCATAGTAGTTGTAATGAAATTTAAAGGTTTGATATTCTTTAATTGTATGACTATTTCTATCACAATGTCTATAGTGTTTGTTTATGGAATTATTTGATATATTGTTTGATCGGCTATGAATCGCAACTATAATAGAAAAGTTCTTTGTTGATCCTAATATTATTTATCGTTATGTTTCATCTTGAACAACTAGTGAATAGGCTTCGCGATCATTAAGCAATGGAGATATCATTATGATGTTGTTATGAACACCGTTGTAAGTGTCATTGAGGCCTGTAAGAAATTGCATCATTCGATCTTTTTCCTTTTATACATTGTGTGATTTCATCTCGTTACATATGAAAGGGGTTTAATATACTTCTAATTCATCCTAAAGATCTTTAAATCTTTTATAGTAGTCTGAAACTATCATGGTGCCTTGTGAGAGAGAGGCAATGGATTTCTGTATCTGATATATGGTTGGAGCATTCTTTTGTGAAAAATAGTCTTTGAGATCTTGCCATACTTAATGAATAGTTTTGGCTTTGGCCAGATCATGTTCCACCGAGTGAGCAAACCGTGATAAAATCATATTACTGCATCAATTCTAGAAAGCATATTTTATTGGTTTTTTAGTTTCTAAAGGAGGTTGAATGGATCTATTAATAAAGCCAAAAACTTTGTTTTTACTGTAAAAGCATGAATCACGGATTTACTCCAAAATAGGTAATTAGTGTCATTCAACTTTATTGGAACAAGCATGAGACCGAAGTGATTTGGTTTATGAACAAAGCATGGATGTGTTGAATCCATATAAAGATTTTTGGAATTGTTTCTAATGTTGTTTAATTGGACAAAATTGTTGAAGGTGGCTAAGGTGTATAAAGGATCAAATATCAATGTGTTGCTTCGATATCATTTTAAGAAAATAAATGGTTGAATGTATCTTAATGTCTAATGGTACAACATATTTATACAGCTTTAAAGCATCCATATCAGGATTTCAATGTCTTGATGCTTACAAAATGATGTCGCTTCTTCTAAAAGATTTTTCCAACCATCATCTCTTAACTTCTGAATTAAAGTTTTTGTGGTAGTCACCAAATGCATAGCATTTAAAATATCTTGAGATTGTTGTTGTAGGGCTTGGCAAAGCATATTAGTAATTCCCATAACATCCTTCATTATATGTAAGATGGACGCAAAATCAAATGACATTAGCAACTTAAATGAAAAAGCTATATCACCACATTGAGAATAAGTAGATCCATCCAAAGAAATATTTTCAAGAACCAAGCAAGTTGCCCTATACATTTTTATCAAACTGTAAATTGATTTGAACTACAAACTCCATTTGCTATCTCCAGGTTGTTGCAAACCACCTACTTGATTAACTCCTTAACCCATTTCAATCTCACCAATATCAACTAAATGTTTAATTGTAGCTGCTTGGAAAGCTTGTAATTCAGCATTACGCTTACAAGAAGCACTAACAATGTTAATAATAAAAATCAAATGCTAAAAAAAAGTGTGAACATCAAATATTTCTCTAACTGCAACAATAAGAGCCAATTGTAATTGATGAGCTAAGCAATGTATATAATATGCATAAAGACAATCATTAATGAGTAAAGCTTGCAAACCATTCCACTCTCCATGCATATTACTGGCACCATCATACCTTGACCCTTAATATTTTAAACATCAAGATTGTGATGAGATAAAACAAAGAAAATCTCTTCCTTAAGAGTTGCAACAATTGTATTTTTGACATGAACTATATCCAAAAATTGTTCTCATATAAATCCACTTCTATCAACAAACCTAATAACAAGGGTCATTTGCTCTTTTTTAGATTCATCTTAAGCTTTATCAACAATTAAACAAAATCTTGTATCGTCAATCTCATGACGAATTCAAGACTGAACATTTCTAGCAAAGACATGCAAAATTTCTTTTTGAATTTGATGTGAGGTGCATTTAACATTTTGTGGAGCATTACCCAAAACAAGAGCACCTACTTATTCATTGTATGATGCTAAAAGTTCCATCATTTTAAGAAAATTACCTCGGTTTTTTTATTCTAGACGTTCATCATGCTCTCTAAAAGCACATGCCTAAAATATAAGCCAATGAACAATATCTATTGAAGCTTTAATACATAATCGATTATTCTGAATTTCTTAAGTAGTTTGCTTCTTAACTACTTTCTCAATATGACATGACTGGTTTTTCAAATTTTCCAAGCACTTAGTAGCAAATCTATGAGTTAAATTTGGACCTTTTCCTATATGAGTCAACCGTTCCTCATCATTAACTTTCTTCCAACAATTAAATCCTTTAACAGTAAATGTGTATGATCCTAGCTTTCCATATGGTTTACTTGGAAATAAATAGCAAAGGAAATAAAATGCAGTATTTTTATCTGAATATTCAAGCCACGAATATCTTTTGAACCAATGAAACTGAAATTGACAAAGATGTTTTTTACTAGTCAGCGAATATTCAGATATCAAAGGTTGATATGGCTCTAAATTAATGTATGCCCTTTGAATTTCATCTTATTGATTAACCGGGTATTCACAAATTTGAGGATAATTGCTTGGATCTCTAATTAAATGAGCATTGTCGATTCTAGTAAGAGGTTGCTCACTAATCAGTGCAGGTTCTTTGTAAACTGAAGCACATTAAGGCTACTCAACCATAACTTCAACATTATTTGGAGTTGGTTCACTAAGTTGTGAGTTATCAATATTTTTTTTAAAAAAAAATCAATTCTTCTTATTTTGCTCATGATTCAACCTAAAATCAAAATATATATCGTGAGAAAAAATTGATAATTTTGGTGGCTTTGAATAAAAAAATCCATGCATAATCAAAACAAACCAATAAAATATATCTAATTAATTAGAAAAAAATCACTATAACAAGAATTCAAAAAACAATTGTTAGAACTAGCATATTTGAAGAAAAAAAGAAAAAAATATAAAATTATATAAAAATCTCATCAAATTCTTAATAAACATCTCAAAAAATAAATAAATATTTTAAATTTGAGTTATTGATATCCAATTATCTTATTTTGTTTACGGGAAGATAAATTAAACAACTTTACTCCAATATTTCCGCATAAAAATTATGTTTATGATCTGCATCTTTATTCCTATTTTTGTTTTGACTGGTTGTGTTGCAACTTACAAGTATTTATATTAGGGTTATAATTTGTAGCCTATAGGGAGAGAGAAGACAAAGAAAGACATTGATAACTTTATATGTTTTTTCTTTCCATGTAGGCACTTCATAGCCTATTACTTGTAATTCTTTGGAAAAGCCGAACTTTCTCTATCTTTGAGCTTTCATTCCTCAATCCATGTAAGTATTTTTTTTTATCACTTTGTAGTCTATTACAACACCTTACATTTAATTAAAAAAAAGTCTTGTAAGGGTCTAGGCCCCTGCTTGCCCCCTTTCACTCCGCCCCGACCGTAGTGCTGATTGGTTTTTGGGTTACATTGATTCTATTAATGTTTATTTATTTATCTATTTATTTTTTTCTGGGTTTGTTATTCTTTATGGGATTGGGTTTGGGGTTATTGGTTTCCAGGAAAGCCTTTTGGAGTATAGCATGCCTATTAAGGTTTTGTCCTAGGTTTCGTACTGTTGTCTTTGTGCTATAAGAGATTTTTGTTTTTAGGCTCTAAGGATTTTGGATTCTATGTTGTTCTTGTTTGCTAGACCTTTCTATTTATACCCACACTCACACGTCCCATGTATCATGCATATATTGTCTGTGATTTGTTGCTTTTGTGCACGCTGGTTTGTGAAGAGCTTTGGTGTCGTTGCTCTCATAAGCTGTGCTGGACTGCTAGTGCACTGTTTTTCTCTCTTTTTTCTGTTATGTCATGAATTTCTTTGGTCTGACTTTGCATACTGTTGTTCATGTTTTGACTTGCATTGCTTTTGTGCATTCAATTGGTTGCTCTTGCATTACCTTTTGGCCATTCCAGCTACTTTTTTGTCATGGAACTTCCTGTTTGTTGAATGACTCTTCTTTCATTGTTCTCCGATGCCTTTCCCTTCTTCTATACAAAAAAAAAGAAAAAAAAAAAGAAGGTTATATGCTCTTTTCTCGATTAGAGAGCTCGGACGTTGTCGCTGCTTCCATTTGTTGTTCAATAATTAATTGGCAGAGTGTTGAACACAAGAACGTCTTACACTTGCATATAAGATTTGGCCACTTATCAGCCTCCCTAGAAAGTGATTTAGTTCTGTGTTTTTCTCATCTTTCGATGGATGAGAAAAATATGGCGATATGCTCTCCCAAATGCTGGGCACTTGACAGCTAGAGGTTTGGAACAATGACAAATGATAGACATGGTAGAAGAAAATCAAACTATAATGGCGAAGAAAATCTCCCAGTACAGTTTAATCTCGAGAAAAACATGATTTGGTTATAATATAAGATCTAAGATAGGGATTTGGTTGTAAAATATAGGAATTTTACTTTTAATATAAAAAATATTATTATTTATGTTGTAAATATTATTATTTTTATTATAATTAAAAATATTAATATAAAAAATATTATTGTTTGTATTGTAAATATTACTATTTTTATTATAATTAATATTATTATAAAATAATTAATAAATCTGAATTAAAAATTATTATCAATATTGAAAAACAACCATAGATTTGATTTGAAGAGCAAAATTAAAAATTATTGTTGTTGTTGTTGTTATTGTTATTGTTATTATTAACATTAATAAATTTTAAAAATATCATTATTACTATTGAAGAAAAACCATAATTTCTTAATGTATTAGCTTTGGATCCTAACGTGAGATTTATTAGCTTTGGGTCCGGACACAAATGCATTACCAATGGATTCGGATCCAAGGAAGCGGGTCTGTAGACCACATGTTGATGGCCTGCATCTAGTGCATGGATCTACATCGAGTGTATGGGTCTGCACTCAATGCATGGGTCTACATCTAGTGCATGGGTCTGCACCGGTGCCATGGCGTGGCAGCCTCAGCACCAGATATTTGCAGCCCGAGGCACAACCTCACCCCCTGCAGTCTATGGAATTCTCTGTAGCCAGGCATGGCAGCCCCAATACCAGTTGTCTGTAGCTTGGGGCCTGCAGCCCCACCATGCCCTACTAAAATTTGCATTGATTATTTTCTCTCAAACTGTTCCTTCAATATCAAATGCATCTCAATAAAAAGACAACCCCATCCTTCCCTTACAGTCTTTGCAACTTTTTATGGCAAAGATAGCTCTCTCATTATACTGCTTCAATCTACAATGCCATGAATCTTTATGAACAAGACTTTGCTAACACTGTTTCAATTTATTATATAATGAGTCTTGATGAACATGATTTTTCTAATATGATTTAGCTCTATGTATAATTGTTAACAAGGGATAAAGTGGTCACATAACCTTGAAATTCAATCTTCGTCTCTTTATATATGCTGGTCTCAGGTGAAAGAAAAACAAAATACCTTGTTTTCATGAATTCAAGACTTAGATATGTTTGAAATTGTGATAGTGATGATAGTTCAAAATATTTTTTGTTTAAAAATATATTAAAATTTTTTATTTTTTAAAAATTATTTTTGATATCAACATATCAAAACAATCCAAAAATATAAAAAAATTTATTTTAAACAAAAAAAAATCAAATGATGAGAAAACGCACTGTGCACCGGTTTCCAAACACTTTCTTCATGTGTCTTTGCAACTAAGAATTTCAATATATATAAAAGAAAAATGCATCAATAATAGAAGGAGGGATTTTGATCAAAGATAAAAGATATATATATATATATATATATATATATATATATATATATGTTTCAAATGGTTTGAATTTTTGGATATTGTTTTGAATTACTTGCACTTTCATGCAATTAACAACAAAATTGTAGAAAGATATATTTTTTAATAAAAATTACATTAATAAAAAAAATTATACTAATAATTATATTTTTTTTACATGATTCAAGTTATTACATTTGTGATAAAATCCATTTTTATTTTCACTTATTTAAATAAAAAAAATTCAAAAAGCATTCCCTGTTACAACATCAAACATATGCATATACATCAATCTTTCTAATTCATGTTTTAGACTTTGATTAGTATTAATAATTTTTTTATGATTTATTAATTTATACATTATTTTATGGAATATACACATTGATTTTCTAATTTTTAATTAAAATTTTTCATGATGCAGGAAAATATATTCATAATACCCGTGTTCTCTTCTCTTGTAATTTGAAATTTTGAAGGCATGTAACTCGCGTAGTTCGCTAATTACACATATATAAAAAATTATGATATTTTTATGTCTAAAGTTATTGAACTTAGATGATCAGCAATTATACTAAAAAAGTATGTCATTCATTATTGTTATTGTTATTATTACATTTCCTCCTTACAAAAAAAAAAAACACTTGGAAAGCAGCACACCTCCAGTAAAGGAGGTGGCTTTTTGTTTTTTTTTAGTTTTTAACATTTAACTACCATACTAAAAATTTTGGAGCGTAACCTTCATTGTTTATCATGTTGTAATTTAAAAGGTATGGAAAAAGGTATAGAAAGAATAAATATTTGTACTATGAAGAATATTGTAACATCATGATAACGTTGTTTTTATTATTTTTTAGTTAAAAAGTGTAGTCAGATGTGTTGCTTTTTTATTTTCAATGTTAAAAGTTATTGAGTTTGACTTTATAACTAAATACAAATCTTTTTTAAAGATATTGGGTTTCACTTAGCAGTTAAATTCAAGGCTATTAGATCCAACTTTCAACTAGACCTACTGATCTTGGATTTTATTAGACCGCCAAATATTTCATTTTTTCTTACCTCTTTAGATTTTTTTCTTTAATTTAATTTTTTTTTATGGTAAAAAGGAACTAAATTGATGGAACTTTTTTATATTATACAAAAGTTGGGTAATTATAAAAAGTTCAAAAAGAAAAGGAAAAAATAAAGAAAGCAAAACACTATGGATTAATATTATAATTTACAGTGCAATATGTATAAGTGAACAATGGTTTCCTCATACCTTTTAATTTTTGTTACTTTATAAAGTTTAATAATGACTTTTCTCTGAAACTTTTTTTTAAACAATATAAGAAAAAAATTGACTATAAAAAAATCAAGTTCAATTAAAAAAAAGTAACCCATAAAACCCCGTAAATTGAGACAACCCAAGTTACTTGGTAAACTCATAAGCCACGTTAATTTTATATAAATTCAAAATAAATAAAATAAAATAAACAAATTACAAAGCTGAATTTTCAGCAATCTCAATTTTAAAAAATAAAATTAACAAAAATAAATTTGAAGAAAACAATCATAACAAAAAAAAAAATAAAACATTGTGAATTATTATTGTTATCTAAAGTGCAATAGGTATTAGGTGAACAATGATTTGCCTACCTCCTTTAATTTTTGTTACTTTATAAAACTTAATAACATTTTTCTTTAAAACTATTTTTTTAATAATATAAGAAAAAAATAGACTATAAAAAAAGCAAATTCAATTAAAAAAACAACCCACCAAATCCATAAACCAGGGCAATCTAGGTTACTTCGACAAACTATCAAACCATGCTAATCTCATAGAAAGACAATATTAAAAAAAATTATAAAGATAAATTCTCAATCATCTCAATATAAAAAACAGAAGGGGTTAAATGAGAGAATGAGCAAGAATATTCTCTAACACTCTTGGCAAAACTACCATGGTTTTGTTATTTCTAGTTTTGTTTAGCTTATAAAAATGTTCTTCTTGAGCACATTAAAAAGGATTGGAAAAAATATAGAGAAAAAGAAAGGAAATACAAAAAAAAATTCAATAAAATACTTAAAATAGAAAAGAAACAAAGGTAACAAAGATTGTATTCTAAAAAGAAAGGAAAGCAATTGAGATCAGTCTGAGATTGAAAAGAAGCAAAAATCAAGATGAAAAAAAAACAAAGAATTCAGAGAAGGGATCAATTTTCTCATTGTTAAGTAAACTTTCAAACTTTAATAAAGAATTGGAGCTCAATAAGCATGACCTGTTTATTTTTATCTTTTAAATCACTGTCTATAATGTTTAATTATGCATCATTTGAAATCATTTATTACTTTGAAGACCATAATTATTGTTTTGCAACATTTAAACATGCTTTGAATATAGTTTGTAGATGCTCAAGTTTTGTTTATTGTCTTGTTTTAATGTTTAAACATGATTGTTGTGGTTTAGTTTGTTTTAGGTTAGTCTATTAGGTTTATTGAAGTTATAGGCATGTTGTTTAAACTTCAAGACAAAGTTTATGATTAATGGAAAAATATATATTCACAAGGAGAGGCCTTTTCTAGTTACTGTCATTATAGTTATTGCTTGTTGTTTACCTTTAGTCTTTTGTTTTTTATTGTTTTGATGATTATACCAATTCGTGGTAAGTATGTTTAAGTTTAGGTTGCTAAGTTTATGCTGCTTTTATGAGTTCCTTTTCCTAGCTACAACATCATATAGTGGTGACCCTCCTACCTAAATTGAACCTATTTTATCATCATCTTTACATTATTGCTTTGGTTCTAGAATGATAAAGTGAGACTTTAAAGGAGAATGAGCTTGTTAATGAGGATTGTGGTGGCTTTTTAACCTTTGCTTTTTATTTATGGTGATTAGATTTAAAAGACCATGTATAAGATTGCTACTCTTGATGACATGATCTATTTCTTGTAAAATTATGGGTATGATATTTACGTTTTACCTTATGTTGGCCATTTTTCTCAGTATATTAGAGTTGGCATTGCACAATAGGTGTAATAGAGGCAACTAGTGCAACAAGCACGCCATGAGTTTGTATTGTAACTAACAAGTTTTAAAGAAAACTAAGTTGTTGTTGGGTAGCTAAAACAATCTCGGTAAGCGTCATTATTTGTTAAACAAGTTGATGGAAATCCAAATGAGGAGCTGATGAAGATGTTAGGAGGTCAATGACCCTTCCTCTCGAAACTTATATGTTATTCGCAATAAAATCTTTAGAATCGAGAGAATGAGAAAGATCAGCACATGAAATGAACAAGGCTTTTATTCAATTTCCCATGTATGGTGCCACAAAAAAAGATTAGAAAAACTTTGTTTAGACCTCGGCTCTCTTTGTGGATAATATTAGGCTAAATACATGGGTGTTACTTGCAAAATAATACTTAGATTACCAAGTCAGTGTGGTGTTTGAAGGGTTTTATTTTATATAAAATAGATATAAAGAGAGTAATTGTAGATATATAGTTGTGAATGAGAAGATTCATCTATTTCTTCTTCATTTTACCTTGTTTATATAGCTTACATCAGGAAAAACACATTATAAGTAGCTCATATATAGCTAAGATAGGCATAGCTCTTCATATGCATGTTTTATGCTATAAAAGTTGAATGACATATGTGATGTATAGATGAAGGTGTAGTTTGTATAGCATGACATTCTTTTGTTTCGTTTCCCGTAGACCACACAACTAATAAAGCTTGAAAAAACTTTGCTTGAACCTAGGCTGTCTTCACGGATAATACTAGGCTAAATACATGGATATTACCTACAAAATAACACTTTAATGGTTAAGTCAATGTAGCATTTGAAAGGTTTTTTTTTATAAAATATATACAAAAAGAGTAATTGTAGATATATAGTTGTAAATAAGAAGATTCATCTCTTTGTTTTACCTTATTCATATAGCTTATCTCATGATAAAAAAAAAATAAAAATGAAAAGAGTAGTTCATAGATAGTCTTTCTTGACATATGAGTAGTAGAAATAAATAATAATAAATTAAAAAAAATATAAAAAACACTGAGTTATTCAAATAAATAAAGCTTAATGTGTGATTAGATTTAATTTGACCAAGATCAAACTATAGGTCTCAATGAGCATAAAAATAGTCAAATAAAAACCCATGTTAAACTAAGTTTGATTATAGTTAGATTAAGCCCAAAAGAGATCTAACCATGATTAAACTAAGCTTAAAAAAAGAAATTAACAAAAGAAGTTCAGTGAAGCCCAATTAGCTTGAATTAACAGATTAAATCAAGCCCACAAGCTTAGTTTAAACACGTGAATCATTTTCTTTTTCTTTTTAAACCCGTATCATCACTTAACAGGTCCGGTAACATTTTGTTCGCCAATGTTACAGTCTTGCATGTACAAAGCCACCAACGACAGCATCCAGTAACCACCTCTGCCTGATGAAAACACAATTCCTTGAGTTATTCAGTCAAAAGGGAACAGTACTTGTAGCATTATTTAACAGCACAATTCCTTGCATAAAACTGCCATGACCAGAATGAGGCAGCAATATTTTAGCTAGTCTTCTTGCATCAAATCATTGAATTATGTTTATCCGGGTCAGAACCTGGCCTGTAGTTGGTGCATTTTAATCTGGTTTTCTTTAATCTTACAAATGAATCGCGTTTTATTATTTTGCATCCCTATAGGCATCGGCTAAACTTTTGCAAGTGATATGAAATGGAGTCTAGTAATATTTTTAGGTCTTCCGATGTAATCAAATCCTATTTACTTTGGGGTCAAAACATTTATGGATTTCTAGTTACCAGATGAATCCTTGTAGGTTAAAAATAACTATAAGTTAAACATTCACGTTCAAATGACTCAAAAAATTGCAGAAAGATTCTTTAGCAAGAAGAGCATCTGCCTGAAAAAGGAGAGATTGTACAGAAGAATAATTAAATAAGATATGGCACTGAAGTATCATATCTCAGATGCACTATCACATTCCACTTTCAGAATTACACAGAAACCAAATTGAACAGATGTTTCTGTTTCTTTTTTACCTTTGACATCATCATGCTATCAGCTAGGCATGCTGCTCAGGCTAATATTAATATTTAAGAATACAATCATCCTTTGTCAGCTGGAAGCTGCGCTGAGAGATCCACCCAGTTGCTTTAATCATCTAGCAAAGCACCCATCATCCATTCATAGCATGATGGCGTAGCTCATCCATCACCCACGCATAGAACGAATATGTTCCCATTTCAGAAGGATGCGCTGACTTCTTTGTTTGCTTTCAAGTGCAAACTGGTAGTGTTAATGCCTTTCTCTCTTCATCTGTCAGCACTGTCTTTAGATGCCATGAACAAAGAGATTAGCATCGCAATTCTGCAATTTCAAGAATAATATCACTGAATCATAAAGCGCAAGCCATAGTTTAAATGATATATTATCAAAAAGCGTGTCCATGAGAATTGATTGACTGACAGAGACAAATTACACAGCATACTTCGTAAAAACACAAAGCCAAAGCAAGAGAAGGTGGAAAATCAACAAACAACTACAATTTTGTTGAACATTGTATCAGATATTCTATAAAAAGAAAATTAACAATCCATCAAAATAAATTATGATGTCCTGAGAGTGAAAGACACATAAAAGAAAGCTCATTCTTTTCTCATGCAATGGTTGTTAAAATTTACTTTTGATTGATTTATCCAAAGTTCTTGCAAATTAGCAAAACAAGTCAACTTATGAAAATTAAGAAAACGAATCAGATCCTTAACACCTTTTACTCATCTTTGGTCTTCACCCAGAATAGAAAAGACAAGGTAAAGACTATTGCTCATGGTCAAAACCACAACCCAGTTGAAAAAAGCAGGCTTTAATCAAGTAAAATGAAATAGCTACAAGTAAGAATGAGAAGCCAATACCAGTTATTTTATCTGAAGATTTATGTGCAAGCAATTCATAATGAAGTGTTGCAATAGCGGCAGTACTAAATATGTTAAATGGTATTGCAAAGGCTGGATATCACAGAACATGGCCTTTCCTGTCTTTTACTTTCACCCATGTACTAACTTTGTTTTCTTTTGTACATGTCCTTCAACATATTCTTAGCATCAACCACCATTCCAGGTCTAGCAAAGGTAGAGCTGATACAAGCTAGAGTATTTTCACATGGGACAAACCCCTTCTCATTCATCTCTGTGAATAAGGTTCTTGCTTCAGTCCTGTATGTCTTCTTTGATATCCTATCCAGTTCTGGTTGTTTTGATAAATTGCACCAGCCACATATTAGTATGTCGTAAGTGGAAGAATTAGGGGGCACCCTTCTCACTTGCATCTCATTCAGAAGTTCTCTAGCCTGATCCATCTTTCCTACCTTGGCAAAATCTTCAATAAGCACATTATAGGTGCTAGTCTTGGGAACAAGGCCTTTAGTAACCATTTCACAGTAAAATTTTATAGCTTCCTTCTTATTACCAATCTTACCATGGCCAGAGATCAGAGTATTGTATAGAGAAGCATCAGGATCTAGGCCACTTTCCTTCATTTTACTAAGTATTTCATATGCCTTGCTCATCAAACCTGCTGCTAAGAGACCACCCAAAAGGAGATTGTAAGTTCTGATACCAGGAGAAACTCCTTCATTTAACATCTGAGTGTATGTGGCAAGAGCCTTCTCAATGTGACTGCTTTTAAAATGTCCATGTATGAGGGCATTAAAAGTGATGGTATCTGCTGAAATTCCCTCTTTAGTCATGTTGTTTAATACTAAAGTTGCTCTTTTAGTCATGCCTAGCCCACATAAAACTGTGATAAGGCTGTTATAAACTTCTCGATTGACTTTAAGTCCCATCCCAACAAGTTGCTTATGCATTTGCAAAATTGTGTCAGCCCTTTTGCATTTTGAGCATGCATTCAGTAGAGCTCTATGAATGGTTGCATTAGGGGGAATTCCCCAAAGCCACATTTCATTCAACACGTCTATGGCTCTTTCAGTCTCACCAGCTTTAGAAAGCCCTCCTACCAGAATATTACAAGTAATTGAATTTGGCATTACTGAATGATCCTTCATCTCATTCCAAAGCTTAATGGCATTTTCCAGTTTCCCCTGCTTGCAATATGCATTAATCATGGTGTTATATGTAGCCCGATCAGGTGCCAAACCCAACTCTCTTATTCCAGAATAAACAGATTCTGCATCATATTTGCCAAGCCTCAAGAGACCGTTAATTAGTACATTATATGCAACAACATCAAAGTTCATACCTGTCTCTGCCATTTTTTCAGCCATGGTGAATGCAGCTGACTCCCTTCCTGTCTTGAAGAAACCATCCATCAGAGATGTGTAGTTAACACGGTCAAGCAACAAGCCCTTTGACATCATATATTTACATAACCCCTCAGCTTCCTCCATCTTTCTGCCCCTTTTCAAGTTGTTAACAAAGGCATCAAGTATAAAACTGTTTTCCTCCAATCCATTCAATTTCATTTCATTATAGAGATCAACAGCAGCATCTTGTTTACCAGCCTTAAAATGGCCATCTATTAATGTTGCATATATATAAGCATTTGGCATGATATTTTGGTCCAGCATCTTTTTCATAATACGAACAGCTACAGCAAGCATTCCTTTCTTTGTATAGCCATTTATTATAGAAGAATATGTGATGACATTTGGAACAACCTGTTTCTTCTCCATTTCTCGCAACAGAGATTCTGCACCATCCATGTCTCCCAACTTGCAGTATCCATCGATCATTGCTGTATAGGTAATGTTATTTGGAATACAATTTAGCTTTGCAAGTGTGCAAAACATGGCCTCAGCCTCATCAGATTTACCAGCCTTAAAAAGCCCATCAATCAATGTGGTGCACACCACCAAATCGAAGGAAACTCCACGGACTATCATTTGACTTTGATAGATAAAAGATTCCCAAGCACTCCCTGCTTTAAATAATGAATCAACTAGAACAGCATAAACAACATGATTGGGATTCACAGCCATCTTGTCCATCTCCCTCAAAAGTGCCTTTGCTTCTGTCAACATCCCACGTTTGCAAAGACCATTTATAATGGAACTATATGTAACAACATCAGGCAAGAATCCATCCGAAATCATTTCTTCATACAGAGAAAGTGCTTCGCTGAGCCCATGCTGCTTATAGTAAGCACTTATAAGTGTGGTGTATGTAATGAGATTAGGTTCCAAATTCGTTGTACCATCATCATCGTTCATATCATCAATCTTTATGAGAGCACAATCTTTTTTCTTCCTAAACCCCAAAATCTCATCAATCAGACTCTTGGCTCTGTCAAAATCACCTCTTTTGCTGCACCCATTGATCAAAGTATTATAAGTAACAATATTAGGAAACACACCTTGGTTCCTCATTCTTTCCATCAACTCAAATGCATAACTTATTTCACCAACTTTGCAATATCCATCGATCAATGTATTAAAACCTACAGCATCCTTACAAATCCCACCATTAACCAAATTATCCATAACCCACTCTCCATACTTAACCGACCCAATTCTACAGAACCCTTTAACCAATATATTACAAGTGAAAGAATCAAAGAATGTATCTTTCTTTACCATTATTGACAAAAACCCAAAACCCTGATTAGCCAAACCTTGTTGACAAAACCCCCAAATAGCAGTATTATATGTTACAGTATCAACATCAATATCAACATTTCTAATCAAATCTAAAGCCAAACTCAAATGACCCATTTTGCACCAAGCATGTACCAATATGTTATGAGTGAAAACATTAGGCAAAACCCCACAAGATAACATCTCAGAGTAAAGGTCCCATACCTGAGAAACCAAGCCACTGGCATTGAACTGGTAAATAAGGCGGTTCCATAAGGGCAGAGTTGGAACAATATGGTGAGTTCTTATCATGTCATAGAAGGTGTCTGTTGCTTTGGAAAGTCTGCCACAAGTCAAATAAAGGTGTATAAGAGTGCAGAAAAAAGAAGCATAAAGATGGGTTTTAGTTGGTGAGATGGAATTTGTGTGAAAATGGTGAAAAGGAAGGATTTTTGAGAGGGGTTTGGGGTGTTTGGTTGATGAGAAAGTGAAAGACCTTGAGAGTAAAGCCCTTGTTTGATAGTACTTGAGATGGTTCATCATAATTGAAGAACAATCTTCTTGTATTCGTTTTCTTTGAGGATATTAACTAAAAGTGAAAGGCTTTGAGTGTTTGCTTAGTTGTTGTGTCAGAAAGCTTTCATGTCTCCCTATTTGAGATTGACTGTGACTGTGAGGAAGAACTTGATGGAGTCGGAGGGAGGGACTGGTTATCGAAGACGACAAGGTTAAAAATTTGGATAAATTATGCAAGTAGCATTAAAAAAAAAATAGTGAATTACTGAATTAGAAAGAAAATTTGGCAAAATAGTACAAGAGTTTTAAATATCAAAAATCTGAACTGTAATATTTAATTAAATATTACATTTCTAAATTATAATATTAATTAAATATTATTTTTTACAAATTATAATAAAATTTTAAATAATATTACGTAGTTTTGATATCATCTAAACTCAAACAAACTCATCAATTAATTTATAACAGTTAATTAAACTGGTCAATTAATTTAAAAATAACAAAAAAAAAAAATAATCAAAATTAAAGATCAAAATTATATTTTTTAAATCTAAATACTTGAAATGTTCAGAGTAAATATTTGAAATTACTACAAAAATAATATTTAAAAACTCCTATAAAAATATAAATATAATTTAATAATTAAATCAAAAATTATTATTTTTTTAGTTATCACTCTGGTCTAGTAGTCTAGTTTACAAATATATTTATTAGATTATTTATATAATCTATAGACTGTTTTACTAGTTTACAAATATATTTATTAGATTATTTATATAATTTATATGAGACAAATCCTTATTTAATTGTAAAAAATTTATTTTTTATTGTTTAAAATTACTTGTTATCATAATCTCGACTATATCATTGATACTTATAAAATATATGTTAACAAAAAAAATTATAAAATTATAGTTTTTATATAAAATATTAAACTAGTTTATATAACTAGATTAATAAGTCCATTGGTTGATTGGTTGATTGAGATGAATGGTAGTTAGACTACATAGTTAAGAGAGTATTTGGGAATACGGTTCAACCTGTGTTCCTAAAAAATTTAAATTTTATTTTATTTTTTGTTAAAATTTAATATAATTTATATATTTTGGATCATTTTGATAAACTAATGTTAAAAAAAATATTAAAAAATAAAAAAAAATATCATTGGCATGCATTTTGGCATGAAAAGTTATTTGAAAAGCAATCGCTATCATACTACCAAACACACTCTAAGTTATCACGTTTCATTAGTATTACGTGTTTAAATATTACTATTATAAAACACTATAATATAAAAATATATTATTTCTTTAAATTTCATTTAAATGGTATTATTATGCAAAAACTTTTAATGTAGTATGCTAATTTAAATAAAATAGATCTTGAATTTTTTCTTAACATTTTTTTGGTGAACTATATTTCTGTCCTTACAGTTTCAAAAGTGTTCCACTACTACCATTACAACAGTTCTTCTTAATCCTCAGTCTGGATTATTTTCATTTTTCAACATTTTAGACTGACGGTGTATCCATTTTCAACTTATTATTTATTTTTATCCATTGCATCCTATCTTAGATATCAATGAATTATTTTCAACTTAGACTAACGGTTGATTGCAATAAAGAAGTAGCAAATTCCAACACATTGCGAGATCCCTGCTCCTAACTTAGAACATAAAGTAAATGTTATGCATGTCCTCTACATTTCCAATGCGTGGATTATTTATTTATTTGGTCACTTAGAATACCGAACAAAAATTTTCAACTCCATTTTATTTGATAAATCATTTTTAATTTTATGTGATCCAAACTTGGAACATTTTATTGAAAGTAAGGTGGATTTTCATATCTTGTTAAGAGAAACCTAATAATGTGGCATTTTTATAGTAGATGTGTAGCATGTGAGGGGAAATATTATGTATTGAAATAGTGTTTCTTTTTTATTTTTTTTTGTTCCTTGATTGTTTTTCTACTTGGTCATGATTTTTTTTTTAATTTTTTTTATATTGTGTTGATTAAAAATTAAATTTAATATTTTATTTTGATTTAGTTTCTATTAAGGTATGGTGGTGTCAAAAAAATATCTTAATACTAAGTTGATGCTTGATTTTACAAGAACGAATTTAATTTATTACTTAAAAAAATGGGAGGATCAAAATTTAAGTGAGACCAAAATGGAGGGTTTTTTTTTCAACATTGTTAATGGGAGCCTTTTTAACAATTTTGGCCTCTAGAGTTATGCAAATTTCACTTTTGGTCCATTTAGTTTGACACATTTATGCTTTGGTTCAAAACTTCATCTTGTTCGTTTCTTATAGTGTGTTTGAGAACATGATGTAAATCGTGTTTTAAAATATTTTGAATATTTTTGTATAAAATACATAAAAAATTATGTTTTCAGATTATTTTGATATGCTGATATCAAAAATTATTTTGATGTATTTTTAAAAGAAAAGTACTTTGAATTGCCATCACAATCTCAAATAGGCATAGTCCCTAAGTTTAAGAAAAAAAGGAAAATGTCATCAAAAAACAAAGGAGGAGGGAGAAAATTATTAGTTGTCCACTTTTAAACAATCAAAAAATGATAATCTTAATATTAATAAGTTTCATTTGACAAGATTAGTTATATTAAAAAAAATTTACCATTAATATCATAAAAAAAACTAGATTGAAACTTGAATTTTTTTTTTATTGAGGGTTAATTTTCAGGTTTCTTACATATTAAAAATTTTTTTGAGGTTAGAAATAAGTTTGTTGAGGTTTATGAGTGTTTCATAGGTGTTTTAAAATGTAAAAATATTGAAAATATATTTTTTTAATCAAGATGGCGAAACCTAATTTTCAAGTAGTCAACGATGAAATAGTAAAGGACATGTCAACTATAAGTACAAATAACATGTCACCTGCTTTTAAGAAAAAATAACCTTTAGATCTACAAACCTGACCTTGACCTTTTTTTTTCAAGAGTTAAACATGTTAACGCATTTAGGCCTAGGTGCCTAACTTTTTATTTTTCATTTTAATTGCAATTCATTGTAATAAATTAATTTGAAATTACTTTTTTTTTGTTTTTTAATAAACATATAACATTATTTTTAAAACATTAGCAAATGCTTTTTTCATACAGCTCTTTGCAATGATTTCTTTTTCTAAAATTTAATTTGATGGCTTTCCATGTATATCAATTTTTATTATTATATAATTAAATAAAAAATAAATAAATAAAAAGTTATCAAACTTAATCTAGTTCATGTCTATACCCTAAGTTTGATTAGTTAACTCAAATTAATCCAAAAAAAATTATTTCAATATATAAAAAGAAAGAGTTAAAACAATGTTGTCTTAGATTTATTTTTTCTTAAAATCAAGTTGGGTTTTAACAGGCTCGTGTTTGGATTTGTTAGGTTAACCAAATTATATCGGGTTAATTTCTACCTGGTTCAATTTGAAACCTAAACCAAGTAAGTAACCAAGTTAAAGGGTCTTCGGGTTGGTGGCACAATAAAGAAATTTAGATAAGAATGCATTGATAGTGTATTATTTTTATATATTTTTAATACAATCATGTCAAAACTACCAGAATTTATCCAAAAATTAAATATTCTAGCAAAAGAGAAAAAAAACCAAGTAAGAAATGAAGTGTGTTGATAAGATAAATTGATTTTGATTAAAAGATGTATTTCATACCTTATATTTCAAATCATCTAATTTTTTTATATTTATTCTATAAGGCTTGGCTCTCTCCCCCTTGTTGAATATTATATGTTATGGTTCAGTCCAACACAGCTTCCATGCCTTATGGTTTTGTTCCTAACAACTCAAAGGTCTTAAAACGCATTCTACAAAGTTAGGTATCAACTGTCTTAATATACCCTGATTCTAAACACCTTTCTCTTGATGTGGGATGTTACAATCCCCCTTAAAAACGAGTTATTCTTGATTCTGATACCATATATAAGGCTTGACTCTCTCTCTCTTGCAGAATATTATCCGTTATGGCTTAACCCTATCCGGCTTTTACGCCTCGTGGTTTTATTACTAGCAGTCTAAAGGTTCCAAAACAAGTTCTGCAAGGTTAAGTACTAATTATTTTAATATGCCCTGGTTTTGGGTATTCTTCTCTCAATGTAAGATATTTTATATTCTAATTGTTTTTTGATTTTTATTAAATAAATACCATAGAAGAAAAGAATTATATTTCCTTGAAGGAAAAAAATAGAATTGGAAGAATTATACTAGCAAATCAATGGGATTTAAATAATTACTTTTCTTACAAAAAAAAATAATTCTCATATAATTAAATAATTTTTTTAAGGAAATATCTATGACACAAGATTAAATATTTTAATTTGTATTTATTTTTCAAATTCTCAACTTGATATTAAGTTAATCTCAACAACTCTTTTAATATCTATTGACATATATAATTTTTAGTTTATTTTAATAAATAAATACATCAAGTTTTCAGTTAATAGTTCATAAGTTTTTTATGCTAAAAAATGCATTGAAAACATTTACAATTTCTTTTATATTTTGTGTTAAAAAACTTTCCATCCGACCCAAACGGGAATTAACTAGCAATAACTTGCATACGTCTAAAGTGTAAAATAATCACAAACTGTTTTTTGAAAAGAAAAAAAAAAAGAAAAACATGTTTAAGTTTCCTATTTCCTATTTCCTATTTATATAGAAATCTGTTGGAAGTATTTTAAGAGAAGCAGTTGTTGGGAACATAGGTTTCTCGAGAAAGATTATCTTCTCCAAGCGGGTTAAAAAGCCAAAGAAGTCCCTCTACTTGCATAAATTATTTCTTTCAACATACCCTTCTTACATTTTATTACTAGTTAGTCCCTCTAATTTCATAACTTATTTCTCTTAACGTACCCCTCCTCCATTTTATTATTCAGGGGGCATAAAAAGGGAGCCATATTGCTCACTCTCTCTCCCTGTTAATCCAAGAATAATTTTGTCATTCTATCTCGATCTTTTAAAAGATTAATTAACAAACACTAAAATAAAATGCTTGTGGTAAAAATATGCTTCACCACCTCACAATTCATCTAAACATATAGCATTGTGGGTTCTAATTTTTTTCCCTCAATTTTTTTTAATTATAGCTTTGTAGGCCTAAATTTATAGTGATTTAAGCAAATTTGTTAAGAAATAACAAGATTCAAAATGACAAAAAAAAAAACAAAGTAAATGGATGATAATCTAAAAAATGGAGTGACAAGTCACCTTGATCTTCTTACTTTTTAAATGACAACTTTTCAGTCTCTTAATTTGCTGAAAAATTTAATTTTGGTACAAAACATCATCTTTCTTGTTTGTTTTTTCAATTATTTATTTTAGAGAGGAGAAAGAGTTACAGGATTCCATTATAGAGAAAGAAAATCTCGATTGACACAAATTCTAATTCTAAAACAAAATCAAATTTAATGTTAACAAAATCCAATTGATAAGAAAAGTTCCACCTAAGTGTTATTTGTCTTTCTCTTAACTTGAGATGGAAGATTTTATTATTATTATTCCAGGTTGGTTTTGAGTTTTTTTTAAAACTATTTTTAAGTTATTTGAAGCTATAAACGAATTTGACAATATGTATAGGTTGTTTTTATGTGTTTTTTGGTCAAAAATATATTGAAAATCAAATGTTTTGGTTAAAAAAAAAGACTCAGGTCCCTTTCTAGCAACCCTCTGGTAGCTTGAAACTAGGCCAACAAGCAACATAGTCCATGTTTTTTTTAATAAAAAGACAAACAACATGTTTTTCTAAAAAACATCAGCCCAATTGCATGGGCTTGTGATAAAAGGCACATTTGCCTAGGCTTTTACTTGCCTAATTAAATATAATTTAGTTTTTACTTGGTTTTTATATAAAATAATAAATATTGTTTCTAGTATATTACTTGCATAACATATCTTTTCTTTGATTTTATTTAATTTGTTTTATGTATGTCTATTTCTATTATCATTTCTTTTAATAAAAAAATGCTTCTAATAAAATAAAAATTATTAAATACAATTGAGGACATGGTTCATATTGCGAGATAACATACCTTGATCTATATTCATGTCTTAACTTTTCTAGTTTAGTCTTTAGTTATCATTAATAATTTATTTTTGCATTTATTGACATATAAGATTCCTAATCTATCTATTTTTTGTGTTGAAAAAAACATTATCTGACATGTGGTAAAACGTAAATCAAATAACTAGTACATATACAAGTCTTTCTTGCTACCTTGATATTGTATTATATTCCATTTAAAATATATATTTTAAGCATTATTTTTATTAAAACATATCGTTATGCCCTTAGGTATATTTTTCTATGAAAAAGATTCAATCAATTATAACTTTTAGTTTTTTCTACTCTCTATTATGTTTATATCAATTATTTTTGTTAAAAATGATGGGCATGTACATGGTATTTGAGTAATTCTAATATAAAATGATAAAAATACCATTTTAAATCAATAATATAATGGTTTTAAAATAAATAGAATAGACATAATTACTGGATCATACTCTGAGTTGTAGATCTTGAATTGCAATTTGATTTATACAACTAGAAAACTAAGTCATAAGCCTAAAACATTCATAAGAAATGCAAGACTCAATTCTACAGTTTGGAAGTCTAAATCTTAGCAATAACAGAGAAGTCTGAATTTGTTTTGCAGCCCAAACACTATTCAGTGTTCAGCCCATATCGTGAGTTCTAAAAATCCAAATGATCTCAAGTTTTTTTTTTTGGAAAGTTGAGACAATTTCCTAGAACTTTCATGATTTAAGTTTGTTTGAATTCTGACGTTAATAATGATATTTTGTTTAGACAAGAAGATAAGGATTGCCACTGATTAGTACTTAAAAGTGTATTTTTATCAAGGTTTTATATTATTAGTTTGCATTTGAAGTATTAATAACTTCATAACTAAAGCATGTTTTATAATAACATATCTAATAATATAAGATATCTTTAATTTGAGATAAATATTCATTTTAAATATAGGCCTATCATATAAATAAAAGGATTGATTGATGAGTTTAAAAACTGAAATTGAAAGGACAAAGAGATGACCAAACTTAGAAAAAAGATGCTGGTGCAGTCCAAACCAGAACACTGTTCAGTAATTGGGTCATATCTCAAGTTGTAGATCTCAGATTTAGATCTACTTTATATGGATGGAAAGGTAAGACATAGGTCTATAACTTTCAT